>NW_020439013.1:4936-9547 GCF_000699045.2 Agrilus planipennis | reverse complement strand
CATATATTTATATAATATATAATTTATAAAAAGTAACAACAATATAAGGGGAAAACGTGTATGGTAAAATATTTACAAATAAGTGAAACAGAACCCAACCTAACCTCAAGCTAACCCAACCAGGAAGAGGGAGGAAATTTTACGTACCAGAACTTAATCTGCCTTATCTCATCATCTAAGTTATACTTTTTGTATTTGTTAAGTTACTTAGGGTGGGTTGGGTTATGGTGGGTAATATTTTCCCCAACCCCTGGGTGCTTGTCAGATCTCGTATCACAGATGAGACTAATACTGTGTTTGTTATCGTACTTTTCTTATCAGTTCCGATCGGTGACCATCAATTTTGCAGTGGTTATTTGTAATAAAAAACAAAGGAAAATTGTTTAAAATACGTTTCTCCCCCCGAATGCTCGCAGTGTTTCATGACTGGGCCATTATAATTTTCCATTTGCATGTCTTTTCCTGCATTCATATTATTTATTTTATACATTTTTCTCACCAACATTTCTGAAATTTGCGCATGTTTTTTTATATTATTACTCAATTACTTTTTACAACTAAAATGATGCAGAATTCCTATGCCTAGCCAAGGTTCTCACTCTTTCGCAATCGGTATAGCTATGTAGAGGTTGATCGTCCAGGTCCATTAAAAGAACGGATTTGCCGTGAGAATCTGCCTGAAAAGGATATCCAATCACGCCTATTTATTTGTTTACAACGATATGATGACTCGTCACTAATGGCAGATGATGATGGCGCCGTTTCCAAATTTATTGTTGCGGAACAGTTGCGGCGTTAAATTCCAACTGATGTTGAATGAAAATAAATTTATCTGTACCGGTTACTTCCGCTTAAATTGAAGACCTTCGGTGACGAGTTTGAAGGATTTATCTTTTGCAAAAATGAAGGTTAAAATTGTGTAAGGCCTTTTTAAGGTAGCCTGTAACCCCGCTAGAGTTTATAAGGGGCATGTTCCATGTAGCGTGCGGGCCTCATGTGGCTAATGAGGGAATGCCGATATAGGAATTTCCCCGTAGATTCCTCATGCAAAGTGGTGATACTAAAATGAGGATTGCCTTATGGGTTTTTCATATGAGTCTTAAGGGACAAATCTAACACATGTATAAATTTACAATTAAATCTACCTTATGGGGGCCTAATGAGGCAAATCCTTTTGAAAACACTCTCGGTAAAATAAAAAACTTATAAAAAATGGTTTCAATGAAATGTAACGATTCAACAAGTGTACTTCCTGATATTGTTATTATAAGACAACTGAAACCAGACGCATCAGGTTGAATAAATGTAAAACGATTCCAATTTAAAATATTATTGACTACAAAAGAGCCCAATAACACAATCTTACTTAAGAGCAAACAAATTTTACAAATAAGTGAAACAGAACCCAACCTAACCTCAAGCTAACCCAACCAGGAAGAGGGAGGAAATTTTACGTACCAGAACTTAATCTGCCTTATCTCATCATCTAAGTTATACTTTTTGTATTTGTTAAGTTACTTAGGGTGGGTTGGGTTATGGTGGGTAATATTTTCCCCAACCCCTGGGTGCTTGTCAGATCTCGTATCACAGATGAGACTAATACTGTGTTTGTTATCGTACTTTTCTTATCAGTTCCGATCGGTGACCATCAATTTTGCAGTGGTTATTTGTAATAAAAAACAAAGGAAAATTGTTTAAAATACGTTTCTCCCCCCGAATGCTCGCAGTGTTTCATGACTGGGCCATTATAATTTTCCATTTGCATGTCTTTTCCTGCATTCATATTATTTATTTTATACATTTTTCTCACCAACATTTCTGAAATTTGCGCATGTTTTTTTATATTATTACTCAATTACTTTTTACAACTAAAATGATGCAGAATTCCTATGCCTAGCCAAGGTTCTCACTCTTTCGCAATCGGTATAGCTATGTAGAGGTTGATCGTCCAGGTCCATTAAAAGAACGGATTTGCCGTGAGAATCTGCCTGAAAAGGATATCCAATCACGCCTATTTATTTGTTTACAACGATATGATGACTGGTCACTAATGGCAGATGATGATGGCGCCGTTTCCAAATTTATTGTTGCGGAACAGTTGCGGCGTTAAATTCCAACTGATGTTGAATGAAAATAAATTTATCTGTACCGGTTACTTCCGCTTAAATTGAAGACCTTCGGTGACGAGTTTGAAGGATTTATCTTTTGCAAAAATGAAGGTTAAAATTGTGTAAGGCCTTTTTAAGNACTTAAATCGTCTTGGAAAAGTACAAAGTAACGTTTCATACCTGGTGACCGCACACTCATGGGTCCACAAACATCGGAATGGATGAGATCTCTTACTTCTTTTGCAGATTCTTTTCTTCTTCCGAAGGTTTGTCGATGCATCTTTCCAAATGCACACCCGTCACATAAGTCATTATCGTCAACTTCAGATACTTTCACATCGTTTTGTTTTAGAACATCCCGAACATGTCGCTTATTTTGATGAACAAGTCTTTCGTGCCACACTTGTCGGAGTTAGCGACGCACGCCGATTTCGGTAAGACGACCCGTAAAACGATTCGATAAAGGTTTCTAAATTCTTTGCCGATTGTTTCAATTTTCTCATTTCGCGTAAACACACCGTTTTCCTTTTTCACTGATAGCAAAATCGACACCACGTTTTGATGCTGCTTTTACGGAAAATAAATTGTGCACCATATCTGGAACATACAGTACATCATACATTTTTCCCGAAAGCCATACGGAACCATTGAAAGTTTGAACATTAATTACACCACGACCCAACGCCGTTAATTTGAAACGGTTTCCAATTTTAATCATTACTGGATCAGCAAATTGTTCGAATTCACAAAACCATTCCAGTCTTTTGGCCATGTGGTCCAACGCTCCAGAGTCAATCAACCACTGATAGTTATCACTACCAATAGGCACAGTAGTAGGCGCGGTACCAACGAATGCATGCTGTTCATCCGTACTACTACCAGATTCACCTCGCGATTTTGAATTCTTGGGACAGTCTTTCTTTAGATGCCGTTTCGAGCCGCACAAAGCACATCCCGAACAATCTTTCTGGAAATGGATAGTTTTTCCGGTAAATGTCTAGGTGATGGCTCCCACCCCCGAAGGGGGTGAGGGTGAGTGAGGTCGAAAGAGGAGGTCTTCCCCACCACTGTACCATAAAAAGTTCGTGGCGGTCCCACCCCCATAAAAAGTTATGGGGTCAGATTGGGGTGGGGGTAGGGGGAATCGAAAGAGGGTAGGGGGGAATGAAAGAGGGTGGTCATCTGAATAAAACCCCATAAAAAATTTGCGGCGGTCTCACCCCCATAATATGTTATTGGGGTTAATGTTATTATTTTGACAATTTTCATACACTATAATTCAAATAAAATTCAATAAAAAAATATTTTCAAGCGGGTGGAGGTGGGGGAGCGAAACAGGGTGGTCACTTGAACAAAACCCGATAACCTGACCTAACCTACCCCATTGATAAAGATATTTAAATAATGTTTTATATAACTTTCCCAACATTTTTATGTATTTTTCATTAGTTTTACCTTTGAATATTGTTTAAGAATGACTATATAAANAGATACGAAGAAAGGTCCTGTACTTCCTCATAATGTCTAAACGAAAACTCAATGTGTTGAACCGTATTTTTATAGACCTCTATAAGTGAGACAAATTCCTCCTGTAATTCTGTAAGCTAGAAACTCGGGTTACTGAGAAACCTCTATAAGAGAAAAACAGATCGCGATCCCTTGAACTCTCACTATCACTATCCAGGTTTGACTGTATTATAATTCAATTTTTTAATTTACTTTTCCATCAGTGGGATCGACCATTATTTTGGAATGATCAAAGAACCATATATGCATCGTATAATCATCATTAGGATTATCAGTTCCAATCCTGAACCAATTTTTGCATTTCCGAAAAACTGGAATATCGTTGTTTTAGGCTGTAGATATAACTAAAACTAAAAGATTGGAATACGTTTATTAGAAAATATCGATCCTGAATCTCTTGAAACATTCGAATCGGTTAATTATTCATTTATATGATTAGAGATCGCGTCCCAAAAAAAATATCGCGTGAAGGTGTTCCAATTATAACTTACTTTCTTTTTAAATTAGATTATCATTACGTACGTATCATGTGTCATGTGTGTACTTGTTAAGGGTTCAGCATACCTAATTTTTACTAAAATCACTAGTATTATAATACTGTATAATAAATCTTGTCGGTAAATGTCTAGATGATGGCCCCCACCCCCGATCGGTGGGTGGGATCGAAAGAGAAGGTCTCCCCTACCACTGTACTATAAAAAGTTCGTGGCGGTCTCACCCCCATAAAAGAATATGGGGGTTAAATGGGGGTGGGGGTAGGGGGGATCGAAAGAGGGTGGTCACTTGAACAAAACACGATAACCTAACCTAATCTAACCTACCCCATTGATAAAGATATTTAAATAATGTTTTATATAACTTTCTCAATATTTTTATGTATTTTTCATTAGTTTTACCTTTGAATATTGTTTAAGAATGACTATATAAATATTTACATGCCTAGAAATGTATAAAAATTGGCATATTTATTAACTTT
>NW_020439013.1:0-489 GCF_000699045.2 Agrilus planipennis | reverse complement strand
TTGTATAAATATCGACATATCTATAATTTTATATTTTTACTATCTATCTAGCTACATATTTTAGGTCTTAATTATTGGGTTCTTTGTTACCCCCATAGAATAATTGATTTACCCTCGCGGGGGTAATTACCCCCCAGGTTCGGAATCACTGAATTAAAGGATCGAATTGTGGTCAACGTCAGCTTTTGGTATCTGCGATGTTACCATTTACCTAATCACAATCTTTAAATAAAAATCACCAATTTTGGCATATTCCAATAGGGAGTAAACAACTGGACAAAAATGAGCGGGTTTAAACGTATAAAATAATTTAAAGTGGTCTGTATTCTGTCGAAACTGCCAGATGCGGATCGCGATTTCGATCTTTTTGGATCTCATCAGCGCGTCGCAGGCAACTCCGACAGAACACAGACCAACTTTTATCTGCTATCTTAACAGCGCGTTTTAGAAAATACTACAAATGGCGCGGTAAACGCCATCTGTAGTACG
>NW_020439012.1:255317-256621 GCF_000699045.2 Agrilus planipennis | reverse complement strand
TCTGTCTCAAAGTTGAACAGCAAAATCGATCAATACACCAGCCTTCCCAACGGTGATTTCAACATGGATAAGATGGGTAGGTTTGTCCCCAATCACATTTTAAAATTTGAAAATTATCAGAAACGTATCAAAGTACTATTTGTTGTATACGCAGACTTTCAAACCATATTGCGACCAATTCATACATGTTTTCATGACCCTAATAAGACCGCCCCCACATCCACCCACAAACATCAACCTCATTCCTTTGCTTATTTGATGAAGTGCTCCTTTGATGATTCCCTCTCCAAATTCAGATCATATTGAGGCCCCGATTGTGCCAATCAATTCGTTACAACTCTCGATCGAGATGTTTATGATATTTATCATCGATATTTGAAGATCGTTTCTTGCATGATACCCCTGACAGATGAAGAAATACGTCACTTCTCCGACGCTACCTCTTGCAATATTTGCGAAGAACCCTTTCTGGATGATGACGTCAAGGTGCATGATCATCGTCATTTGACCGGTAAAGTTCGATAAGGAGCTGCTCACTGCAGATGTAATTTAAATTACAAACTACCCAACTTTGTACCGGTTTTTTCCCACAACCTTTCCGGATATGATTGCCACTTGTTTCTAAATGAAATGGCTGTGAACCGACGTGATACATTCTACAGCTGTGACAAAAAAGTAAAGGTGTGTTTTCAAGACATTCTTTACAACAGAACATTGCAACCGGGTAATGGGTACAGTTGAATTGGTTGTTTGTCGGAATGGTGAAAGGACAATGGATACACGAGAAAGATCCATTGTAAACCGCAAGACCCTTTTCATGAAATGATGCTCTACGAAAGTTTCAATGGTTTATATAGGAAGAAAGGTGGTGGGGGGAATAGTGGGGATGATGAAATATTATTAGGGAAGGAGTATAGTATAGTGGGGGGTTAGGAAGGTAGGAGTGGTGACATAAGTTTATATGTAATGTTGGAACTGTAATAATTGTTTATTGGTGAAAAAGAGGAATAATGGAAGAAGCGTAGAGAAGATAAAATTTGTTATTTATAATGTACTACCCGTTTATGATTTCAATGGAGAGGTGTCGCAGAAGAAAAGTTATGATAGTAAATTTGGTGGAAGTCGATGTGTTTCAAAAAATTATAAGTTAGTGTAATTAATGAGTTGAACGAGTGAGTAGTATATGAAATGTTAGGTAATGAGATGTAGTATAAGAACAGAAGAAACATATTTATAAAATCCCTCAACGTAATAAATGATGGGGGTAAAAGTGTAAAACGGACCATTTATTAATTTTTTTGAAG
>NW_020439012.1:252278-254344 GCF_000699045.2 Agrilus planipennis | reverse complement strand
CTAAACGATTCACGATATTTACTTATTCGTACCCGGTCCCCCACTTTAAACTGAATTCTTCGTAAATCCACCTTTTTCGGATTGTTGTAAATACTTTTCAAAAGTGTTTCTTCATTTCGTCTATTGACTTTGCTTGGTTTCATTCCGATGGTTCTGTGAATCTTATTGTTGTATTCACTTACTATATCTTGTAATATATTCAACCATTTGTAGGATCCTTGTAAACTGAAGCGCTGCCACATTTTTGATTTTAGCGTTCTATTTACCCGTTCCACAACTGATGCTTTCTTTGTGCTATACGTTGAATAATGGTTAATTTTATGTTTCTGCATTACTTTCTTCACTTGTTCGTTATAAAATTCTTTTCCTAGGTCAGTTTGCATATTCTTAGGAATACGTTTATTTCTTTTGAAAATTAACTGTAAAGCTCTACCGACATATTCACCTGTTTTCCGTTTTACTGCTTGAGCCCATACAAATTTTGAGAAAACGTCTATTATTACTAAAATATATCGTAAACCTTTATTTTCTCTCGCATACGGAATCATTTCAACTAAATCGGCTTGATGAAGATCATCCAATCCTTTAACAACTATTTTACCGCGTGAGAAATTAATCCTTGCAGATGATGCCTCTGTTGGTTTAGAACTACTAGATTTTGCACTTCCAGCTGCTGTTTGTTCTAAAGTATCCAATCTTACGTTAAAATATTTTGCTTCTTTTTTTAATGACTCCACCATTTTCACTAACTCCTCTTTCAGGTCTTCTTTCTTTTTATTGCTTACTTCAATTTCTCTGCAAATTCCATAACTTTTTGACGTTACAGAAGTCAAAATCGTTGGTTAACCAGAAATTTTCATGGGTTATATTGGGATGACGGTGATCTTCCATACTCTACGATTTATGATAGTATTCATCCTATATTTATGGAGTCAACAATCGTATATGTTAGGGGATTACAAAAGAAAATGTGGTTATTGGAATACTTTCCTGATGTTAACTTTGTTAACATTGAAGACATCGAATGTCCATCTCTCTTAAGTCTAGCAGCTGATTTTAAAGTAAACGTGTGTTCTTATCATTCATTTAAAACAGCTGTAGAACCAACTTGTGCTTACAAAAATGTTCTTTTATTAAAATATTGGTTGTCTTTACTGAACTCTTCTAAAGTTCTACTGCTCCTTCACTCACTCGCGTAACTAATGTACCTAAAACCCCTTCCACTAAAACAGGTATCTCTAGAGGGGCAGTGCAATAAGAACACGTTCTTCGTATTCATCATCTCAGTTGTAATGGAAAAACCAATCATGATCACTGTATCGTCGTTACTGATTTTAACATATCTATATAACAAGACCCTCTACATTTCACGACCTGATAATATAATTGGTGATCAAGCCTATGTTTGTAAAAATTTTAATAAAGATATTGATGTGCCTTGTCCATGGATTAAAAATTGGGTATCTGTTATTTTAAAAAATGTGAATGGTACAAATGTTTATACCATTGAAAACGTGGAAAACCTGCACTCTGTTAAACTTGCATTCATTGAAAAAGATGGACAACCTCGAAAATACGTTGAAAGCTGATGGATTCACCTTCATGAGGCTGAAAACAAGGAGGGCTCTGTATCAATGGGTTACATCACCCACTCTTTCCTATTTCTACAAGTTGTAAGCACTATTAATGTAATTTTATTATTCAATATTTTGATTGTAGCACTTATATACTTTATTTATATCAAAATAAAGAATCGTTAACCTTAACAACATTTCATTTAATTATCGACATAACATTTAACTGTCCAACTCAACCACCTTCTCCCTCCTCCTAACGTATTCCTACTTCTTTCCCTCTCACAACCAAATAACTTCTATTTAAAACCGCATTCTTTGTAGTATAAATACAACCAATATACGTATTAATGCTTACACTCACTGACATCGTCAAGAGCCAATAACATCATGTGACCAGTAACAGCAACCGTTTAATAGTAACCATTTAACAGTTACACGTTTCGTCACTTACCTACTCCTCTGTGCTAGAATCGGTTATCTTACCCTACT
>NW_020439012.1:248413-249783 GCF_000699045.2 Agrilus planipennis | reverse complement strand
TATTTAAAACAGCTATAGAACCAACTTGTGCTTACAAAAATGTTCTTTTATTAAAATATTGGTTGTCTTTACACTCATAAAATCATTTAAACAAATAAAACACATTAAAATAAAATATAGATTTTTTATTCTCTTACATAACGCTATACATTTTACATTTGTATTTCTATATCAACTGCTTTTCCGACAAATCCTTTGAGTCGAATTGATGGATGACCCACTTTTTTATCTATTTTATCGTTTATATCCTCGATTTCTGCATCCGTAAAAGCTTCTGCATGTCTGCAGGAAAGAAATATAACAAAGCTGTACAAATCAGCTAACAGACGAGGACCCCATTTTGTGTGAACCTTTTTGAAGCGTTGTACGGGATACGTTTGATTCACTTCCAATGATGTTAGAGAACGTATTTCTTTTTCTTCATAACCCACCCGCACACTATTAAACTTTTCGATAAAGCTTTCCATGTTTACTAACTTACACACTCAACTCTTCTAAACTTCTACTGCTCCTTCACTCATTCGCGTAACTTATGTACCTAAAACCCCTTCCACTAAAACAGGTATCTCTGGAGGGGCAGTGCAATAATAACACGTTCATCGTAATTCATCATCTCAGTTGTAATGGAAAAACCGATCATGATCAGTGTATCGTCGTTACTGATTTTAACATATTTATATAACAACACCCTCTACATTTCACGACCTGATAATACAATTGGTGATCAAGCGTATGTTTGTAAAAATTTTAATAAAGATATTGATGTGCCTTGTGCATGGATTAAAAATTGGGGATCTGTTATTTTAAAAAATGTGAATGGTACAAATGTTTATACCATTGAAAACGTGGGAAACCTGCACTCTGTAAAATTTGCATTCATTGAAAAAGATGGACAATCTCGAAAATACGTTGAAAGCCGATGGATTCACCTTCATGAGGCTGAAAACAAGGAGGGCTCTGTATCAATGGGTTACATCACCGACTCTTTCCTATTTCTACAAGTTGTAAGCACTATTAATGAAATTTTATTATTCAATATTTTGATTGTAGCACTTATATACTTTATTTATATCAAAATAAAGAATCGTTAACCTTAACAACATTTCATTTAATTATCGACATAACATTTAACTGTCCAACTCAACCACCTTCTCCCTCCTCCTAACGTATTCCTATTTCTTTCCCTCTCTCCACCAATAACTTCTTTTTAAAATCCGCATTCTTTGTAATATAAATACAACCAATATATGTATTAATGCTTACACTCACTGACATCGTCAAGAGCCAATAACATCATGTGACCAGTAACAGCAACCGTTTAACAGTAACCATTTAACAGTTACACGTTTACGATCGATGACGTTTCGTCA
>NW_020439012.1:226850-246046 GCF_000699045.2 Agrilus planipennis | reverse complement strand
TTCAACTTCCCAACACAAGCAAATCAGTATCTATCCAGAGACTCAAACCAGCATATATTGTGACAGATGAACAACATCCTCAACCTATACCTACAAAGAAGAAAATGGACGATCGACCAGCACATACAACAACCCGGTCCGGTCGTCGAGTACATTTCCCAAGATACATCTGAACAGGTTAAACCACATCGTTCCTCACTGGAAGGGGGGTCCTGTGGGAACACTCGGTATAGCAGTAAACAATTCAAATGTGTAATAATTAAAGTTCATCATTTCTGCCGACTTAGTAAAATCACGGTACAGTGCGGCTAACTAGGTCATAGACATTTACACACACATATGTAAACTGCTGAACTAACTATTGCCATTAAACTAATGTAAATAATTTTTGTATAAATAGCTTGTAAAGAATTGAATAAATCAGTCTAACCCCAGGCTCGCCATTATTAGATACTGCAACAGTATCAACTCCTAAATACCGCAAGGTATCAACCATCGGATGCTGTACCAGTGCTACATCTCATCATAGGCACAGCAATGTGTCCAACGCTTTTGTAAATCGGTTCTTCTCAGAACCACAACTTTGCTAGTCACATCTCTTATCTCTCATACGACAGAGTGTGGCTACAAACTAACTAAATATGATGGAATTAGTTTTCCCATTACATTGAATAATGTTAATAAATTTGAAAAAATGAATAATTTATCGATAAATATCTTCCCAATTGATAAAGATACTGTCACACCACTCTCTCTTAGTAAGACAGATTTTTCACCTCGTATTATTATTAATGGTTCCATGTATAGAAAAAAATGGCAATGATATGGTTGACAGTAATGATGAAAGCATTTTTTCAGAATCTGATAGTGAAGTAAATAAGAATGTAGTCAAGTCAAATAGAATATTTCATTTTACATTAATCAATAATTTCACGGATATTAAGTAGGCAAATGAAAAACAGAGAAAACAAAAAATGGATATGTAACCGTCGTTTAAGCAACTTTACAACAGAGGAAAATCAACAAAGACATTTGACTAACTAGAACAAACAGAATAGCTCAAAACCCCAACGCCAAAACACGACACTATAGTTGTCCGAAGCACTTTTCGGTTACAAAGTTACCTTCTTCAGGAACTGAAGTGAACTAAACCTGAAAGAGAACTAATCCTAATTTATACTGATAATGTTAAAGTTCAGTGAACATGGCCCAATGACAACAAGGTTGATGTTCAATGGACCTTAACAAAAAATAATTTTGTTTTGGCGTTGGGGTTTTGAGCTATTCCGTTTGTTCTACAACAACCGTCAAAGTTTTTTCCAACCTTCATATTTGACTGACTGTCAAAATTTAAACAAAACTAAAATTACATTACCAAATGATAGCGAGAAAGTATTGCATATTGCATATTATCTAAAATGTTCATGTGATGACTCAGTTTCTGAGTTTAAACTATACACTGGAAAGGATTGTGTCTTGTGGTTTGTTAAAGAACTTGAAAGAATGGCTTTTATTTTCAAAAATATCTTTTTTAGTGTAATTCCTATGAAAAAACTGACTTATGAAGAATGTAACTTTTTTAAAGCGGAAAGGTGTCATACTTGCTATAAATCATTTACTCATGATAATATTAAAGTAAAAGATCTACTAGAAAACATTGTCAAAACGAAAAAGAATTTGATTTACTTCAACGTAAAGGTATTTTTCAATATTATTATAGTGACCGTTGGGAAAAAATGAAAGATACGAAATTACCATCAAAAGAACATTATTACAGCAGAATTTCCAATTGTCATATAACTGAAAATGATACAAACACGCGTGCGATGTTTGGCAAACCTTTGAAATAAGAAATTTACAAGAATATGCTGAATTATATTTAAAAACTTGTTAGATGACGTATAAATTAGATAGTTTGCATTATTACACCGCTCCTGGACTTGCTTTTGATAGTATACTAAAAACTACTGAAATAGAACTAGAATTGATAACTGACATTGATATGATAATGTTTATTGAACGAGGTATTAGGGGTGGAATATCACAATGTAGTAACCGCTACGCGAAAGCAAATAATAAATACATGGTCGATGAATATAACCCAAATGAACCAGTATCATATCTTATGTATTATGACGTAAACAATTTATTTGGTTACGCAATGAGTTTTCCGCTTCCTGAAGGTGAATTTGAATGGGTAAATGACATTTACTCTATCGATATTGATAAAATTTCAGATAGTGGAAAATATGGGTACATATTCGAAATTGATGCACATTATCCAAGCACACTTCATAAAACACATAAGGATTTACCATTACTTCCAGAACATTTAGTTCCTCCAACATCTACATCAAAAACACCTAAACTATTAACAACCCTTTTTGATAAAAAAAAATATATCATTCACTATAAAAATTTAAAACAAGCTTTAAATTTAGGAATCAAAATTCAAAAAATACATAGAATATTAAAATTTAAACAATCTTGTTGGTTAAAAAAATATGTTGACCTGAATACGAACTTAAGAAAGGCTAGCAAAAATGAGTTTGAAAAAAACTTTTACAAACTAATGAATAATGCAGTTTTTGGTAAAACAATAGAAAATGTACGAAAATATAAAGATATCAAATTAGTAACAAAATGGTCTGGAAGATTTGGAGCCAATTATTATATATCTCAACCAAATTTTCACAGTAGCATAGTTTTTGACGATAGTATTGTAATCATTGAGATGAATAGGTTAAATATAAAATTTAATAAACCGATATATGTAGGATTTTCGATACTTGACATTTCAAAAACTGTATTATACGACTTTCATTACAATTATATTCAAAGGAAATTTTCTCATTCGGCTAAACTACTTTACACTGATACAGATTCACTTATTTACCAATTCTTTGTAGACGACATTTACCAACACANAAATTATGGACAAAAGTCAAACTTCCTTGTCGAAGAATTACATAATAACCAAAATTTTGATGAAATTAATTACGACTATGAAGATAATAATGTAAATTTTAATAGTAGTAATATTGATTGTAGTGATAGCTTACATGATAAGAAAAATGAAAAATTTCAAAAAATTTGGCCTAGGAAACCCCAATACATGGTAGATATAAATACTCTTTTAAATCAACCTAAATTATCATTTATATTTTCAAAACAGATTCAAATGAAAATTTTAATAGACTCTGGTGCTTCTTCATCTATAATTAATCCAGATATGGCATACAAATATTTTTCTGATTTTATTTATTCTTTTCAATTTAATTAATCAGTTGCATTGCATAAAACAGTTCAAGGCACGCATGCAGTTAAAATTCCATTAATGTCAGAATTTGGTGAATGTCAAGAAATTGAATTTCTAATTATTCCGTGGCATTTTAAGTATGACTGTCTTATAGGTAATAAGGATTTAAAAACATTAAAAGCTACTTTAAATTTTGAAAATAAAACATTAAAAACATCTAATGCGATCATTAAATATCAAGAAGATGTAAATGAGTTACTTTCAAAAAGAAAACAATTAACATTAAATTGTAATAATTGTGATGTCTTAATAGGTCCGATCATTACAAAAAATTAAATTATTCCCGAAGGCATATATCATATAGAAAATTTCGAAACTACTTTGCCTTTACCTCGTGCTTGTAAAATAGAAGAATATAATTATCGGTATAAAAAAGGTAAAGAAAATCAAGTTGCTGATGCACTAAGTCGTGTAGAATTACAAATAAAAGAAACGACACCCGTTTTAGACACTAATGAAGATGACAATTTGGATGTTAGCTCCCTTTTTCCTGAAATTGACCCACAAGATGAATTACAACCCAATGAACTCGACGAAACAGTAAATGAAACAACACTTGACCTACCCATACAAAGAGATTTTAATGAAAATGATACTGTACATACTAATGCTGAGAATAACACTTCATTTACGTTACCCATTTCAGAAAAAGACCTTCTGATAATTTAAATGCACATGAAATCGACTTAGATATGACTATTTACGAAGATTACAATACAAAACGAAAAAATGAACTTTTACCGTTCTATGAAAGTCTTTACAATAAAATACTTGATAGAAATAATAAAATATTAACAAAACGTAATTAAAAAATACATGTAGACGAACCTCAAGATATTCCCGATACAGTTTATGTTACAAAAAAATATACACCCTTTCAAGTATTTCAAAAGAAAGGTCAAAATTTGATTGGAGTAACTCCTGGTAATAATAAAATAAAGAAAAATAATACTCGAAAGATGAAACGTTTAAGAAAGAAAATTTTGTTACAGGAAAATGATCCTCCTGACGATACTAACACTAACACTGAAGATCAGCCAGGCCCTTCAAATCCATAACTTTCACGAAAATCTAATTTCATATTTTTACTACTATATTAACTGCCGCTGCTTACAGTTAGAAACGTATGATGGCACTACCTGTGTGGGGATTTTAAAATAATTTTTAATTCTTGCTTTTTATATTACAGAAATGATAAGGATAATTAGTTTTGATTTGAATCTTTTTTAATAGTAATTTTCATTTTTTTATTTTGTACGAAATTAAGTCGTAATTCTTTTAAATGCATTCTCAATAGGTATACACATATACAGGAGTATTTCAGGAGGAATGGCAAATATTTTGGGGGATAGTAGTACCGATCATTCAGAGTAACCATTCAAATAAACTAGTGCCTAGAAAGGCTTTATTTCATAGACTTACGGTTTTTAATGTTAAACTAAGAATTAATATTTTTATACTCTCTCAAAAAGTAGTTTTAAGTTTTAAGTACCAATTAAGTGGATTTGAGCTTACTTGAATACCTGGGATGAGGGTGGTGCTAGCAAGGGCAGTTTTCTTAAAAAAAAATAATGGAAGTGATGAAAAACTAATATAATATTCTGCAAAAACTGTAGTAAGTAGTGGGGTTGCAGTTAATCTTTGTATCTCTGAAATGAAGCTTTTGCAAACACAAACATATCTGAACATTTTACTCAACATGGTCAGTACTACTAACTCCCAAAATATTTGCCATTGCTTCTCAAATACCCACTGTATACATACATATATCCCATATTTAAACTTTTAGGTTATTTACAATCAAGTCCCATTAAATTCTCCGTTCCTCATCTTTCATGTTTCAAAGAACAGAACAAAAAAACAGTACTAACCCAAACTAAAATACGAATGTCCTTTCATACTCACCACCCCTTCTTTGCTTTAACTTTTACATCATCTTATAAAACAAGTCTTAATGTTTCCTTCTCTTTTCCACATATTCTGCGTATTCTTTCCTCTTCTTTTATCCAGTGCTAACTTAATTGCTTTCCCTACATTCATTCCTCATTTTGCTATTATCTCTCTTATAACTCCCGTTTTTTACCATATTATAGGTTTATCTATTATTTCTCTTCTATATTCCTCCTTCTTTCAGATGCTTCTGTCTTACCATTTTCTCTTTTAGGATCTTCATTTTTCCCTTTCCTTATTACTTATTTATTCTATGTTTATTCTCCATACCGAGTCTTAATATTTATTTTGTCTTCTTATATCTCCTTACAATCGTCCTAATTTTTATCTTCATTTCATACCACCCTCCTACGTGTTTCCTTTTACGTCCTGCCTCATTTTGTTTCTGTCCCTTTGCATAATATATTTCTTAGTTAATTTCCAAAATAAATAAGATATCATCCATAATTTGTGATGCCAATACTCAATTTCAGAAACAGATTATTCGTCTGAAAGCAAGTTCTAGTGCTAAACGAGAACTAATGTTTCCTAAATATTTTGGTATTATATATCAACGATAAAAAAAAAGTGTCTTATTATTTACTGCCTGATAAGACATGAAGAAAATTAAAAAAGAATCCATGAATCCGTCTTTTTCAGTCAGCAATTATGACATTTGAAGCAAATTAGGAAGTACTCTACTACTAGGGATGGATGAGCCAAATACCCGGTTTGTATCATTAGTGTCCGGTCAGGTGCCGAATAATTGCACCGGGTACTCGCCAGTGTCGCGTAATTCTGCCAAAGAAAAAAGAAAAAACAAACACTAACAATAAGTTTATTTAATAAGTAAATATAACAAAAATGTAGGCACTTAGTAAAAATTGGTAATTAAGTTTGTATTGGGGTAGGTCGTTTGTCCTAATTTGTATTATTTATTGGTTATACTACATTAAATTATTTGTTACTTTGATATAGTTCTTGTGTTTACGTTTTGCGGTAAACAGAAATACATCAGTATATAGACGAAGTGTTACAATTTGCGTCCCTTGTTGGTATATCGGATCTTGATAAACGATAACTGCGATAACGATTTTGTCACCTTGCAGACTTTTAGTGTTTATAAACATTATATTTTGCTCGTCTCAACGGTTTCAACTCGACCATCTCGTATAAATCCGTCAACCAAAAATTAAAATTTTGTTGGTTTAGTATTTAGTATTTTTAAAGGGACTTAATGTGATTTGGAACGTGTATGAAGGCGGCATTTAATAAAAAAAAGACATTAACCATTAACCGTATTAGTTTCCTTAATTCTTTTAAAAGTCTTAAGAATTTAGAATTATCAGCAACATCATCATCATCATAAGATCGTCAGTTCTAAGACTGATTGGACACGCACCTCCACTTTTTCCTATCCTCAGCTAATCTTCGCATTTCCCTAAAATTAGAACAACCCACATCCTTAACTATTTACGAACAGTAATCTAAACTAGAATTATCCTACGGAAAAAATTTAACTTCAATATATGTAAACTAATCATTATTCACCCTCCCTTTCCTCAGCCCAGCTCTGTAAAATCAAATTATCTTCTCAAACAATCAAATTAAAGTTTCGTCCGAAAAAGTCACGATTTTTAGAGAAACAATTGTTATGGAGAAAATTTTATGGAAAGCTTATGTGACGTCCATTTTAAAACATATTATAGGGTTGTTCGGAAAGTCATTTCGTTTTTTCCCGACAGAGGATTTAATTGTATTCTTTTGCACCCAACTTCACATTTAAGCCGTATAAATTTTATATGCTTTGAGAGCTCATATAGCAAGGCTTGTGTGTGAAAAATTNTCTATATACCACCCCAAATCGAACGGTGCTATAGAAAGAGCGGTTGCTTCTATAAAAGAAACGGGTAATACTCTTTATGATCAATACCAAAAACGTATTAATTTTGATAATCTTCTTCAGTTATCAGTACATGCATACAACACCTCAATTAATCAAAGCACTAAGTATACTCCTTATGAAATTATGTTTGGCATAAAACCACCTAATTTATTTCATAATTCTGAAGAAAAAAAAGTTTCCAATGATCTACGAGCAGAATCTATACAACGAACTCGCAGTGCAGCTAATCAGAATCAAAATGTAGCTAAACAAAAATCAAAAGCAAGATACGATGCTAAAGCATTAAAAAATATCTCTACGTATCAAATTAACGATAAGGTTTTTCTACGTAAATACAAAGGCAGAAAATTTGTATGGGAAGGACCGTATACTATCATAGAAATAATAAACGACAGGTGCTACAAAATAAAAAGTAATACCATAAAGTCTAAATTCCCAATACAAACAGTAAATTTTGAACAAATAAGAAAAGTAAAGCAAATTAATTTTTTGCAGATTACTTACCCTGATAACATGCGAGGAACAACTAATAAAAATTACCACCCTTCAAGAGAAAACCGGCCTATATGCACAACCTCTTGGTAAACTCAGAGATATCACTTCCTTTTGGAACTTGGTAGTAATTAAAGATATCCATCCTGTTTTTAACAATTATGATAGGGTTTCCGTATTCATTAATAAGCTTCAGTTACTAGAAAATCAACTAAAAAGTAGTACTCTTCAAAATTACTATACGCATTCGCTTTTACTCAAAACGGAATTAAAACAATTAGACAAAAATTTAGGATCTGAGTTCTTGTCGACTCTTGGCTTAGTTAATATCTTTGGTAATGGTCTCCACGCGTTATTTGGAACCATGGATGCTGATGATGATTCACGAATTAACAAAATTTTAACGGATCTCCAAGAATCAAATAAAAAGGTATTATCATTTGTTGACGAATCAATTCACATAACCAAACACTCTATAAGGGATTTCAATAAAACACTTGCAACACTTTCCATAAATGAAAAAATTATCAATCACAACTTTGAGGAACTAGCAAATAAGTTAAATAATGCTTCAAACAAAATCGAAAGAAATGCTTTACATTTGGAGATTTTAAATTTAGCAATGATTATTTCAGAAATAGTTCAGGAAACAAATCATGATGTTCTTGATATTAAAAATTACCTTCTCTTTACAAAGATTAAGATGATACCACCAGGTCTTATCGATGATAACGACCTGTTAAAGGAAATTCAAATAATTTCACAAAAATTACAAGATAGAGAACTAATATTCCCTATTTCAAAGGAAAACGTTTCAAAATTATTACAGAATTGTAAATTGAAAATTCAATTAAAAGACTATTTGATTACCATAAAAATATCAATACCTTTAATATCTAAAACAACATTTAATCTTTACCAATTGTATCCAATACCTTTCCCTTCAAGAACTTCCAAAACTCACTTAAACATTATATTACCTGACTATTCTTATGTGGCAATTGATGAATCAAAACTACTTTTTACTAAATTGCATTTTACTTCCAATTTAATTGTAATGGATACCAACTATTATGGGCAAAATTTGGAGATATTTTCTGTGCAAGACACACCAACATGTGAAATCAAATTAATTCTACGACATGAATGGGACGGATCTTGTAATGGTATCACATCTCCAATTGCAGAAGAAATGGCTACAAAAATTGGTCCAAACGGGTGGTTAATCTTGACAACGGAACCGCTCGTCTATACCTACAAATGTTCCAACAGTGACATCCAATCACTCAACATCAGACAAAACTCGCTTTTAACAATACACGGCTCCTGTACTGGTTATCTTTCGAATGGACTCCGTCTCGGTTCGGATGCCAATTAAACATCAACACTTAATATACCGGCACAAGAAATTGATATTCCAGCTGATTGCTGTGTAAAACGGGAGGAGGAAGTAATACCCTTACATCTTCCACCGATCAAATTGTCTTCATTAAATCGGGAAGGATTCATGTTAAATCGGCATCGTCTGGAACACTTGGAGAGTGATGTTTACGAGGAACGCCTGAAACCACTTGCATTTATTCCTCATGTTGGCTTATTTCGGATCGTATTGGCGACGATAACCGGTATCCTTGTTATTCTTTTCTGCACAACGATTGCAGTCCTTGCATCAAACTATTTAATATCAACAAAAACCCGACAAAATATTCTCAACACACTCGTTCACAAAGTTTAAAGTCGTGTGTTAAAACGATTCATACGAAAAACCAAGAAAAATCGAGGTACGTCCGAAACAAAATTAAATCCTACATTTCGAGACGTAACAGTACAAAAAGGTACAATGCATAACAGATTGTTTCAAAATATTATTTCAAAACCAAGTAATCTAATTAATCAACCGTTTTCTTGATCTCAATACAAAGGCTGCAATACTATAAAGTCTTTGATAGGTTGCACTCCGAATGGTTTAATTTCCTTTATCTCAAACGGGCATGGCGGAAGAATCATTGAGAAAATGATTGCAGAAGAGTGTAATATCTAGAGTCTAGTTGAAGATGGAGCACAAATTATAGCAGATAGAGGTTTCAAACACCTTGAGGAGCAGTTGGCAACCAAAAATGCACAATTTATGATGTTTATGATGCCACCATCTGTTTCATTTGTAAAAAGAAGTTCGAAAGCAGACGTAAAAGAGACAAAGCAAATAGCAAGCTTACGAGTACACATTGAACGTGTAATATAAAGAATCAGAAAATGTCGTGTACTTCAACCTCATCTTCGAATTCTTTTACAGTTAATCAAGTACTTAGATCTAATACTATAAATTGTTTGTGGATTTATTAACATTCAAGGTTTTATAATTAAATAAGAGCTGCTGCCCTCTTTCAGGGACATGTCTTAGTCTGGTTTCTTTTTAAGAACCCCTCCATTATGGTTGAACCTATGGTCCGGCTCCCTAAATGATTGAAACTCGCAAGCCGATCCACCAACTCTAGTTTGTACAAGAGTTTCGTTAAGGTTCAAGTCCCGTCGGATCGGAAATTTATCATGTGCCAAATAAAATTTTGTATGTATATTTGTGAACAATAACAGCAACTTTTTACAGGTATTTCGAAACGAATATTAAAAAAAACTTTTTCACTCCACCCTATTGGGGATGGCGCAAACGTGACATACTGAGACGTACCTTCCTTTTGACTATAACTGCGACCAGCTCTGAAACTACGCTACCAGATTCAAATATGAATATTTACTATTAGTATTTTCATCCTTTTCATGGTAAAGCGACCAGCAACCTTGGGGTTTAATAACTTATTCTACAGCTACTATACCTATTCCCCAGGTGATTAAAAGTTAAGTTTCACTAACTCATATTATAACTTAACAACAGTTCTTTGGGACGAAGTACGCAAAGTACCTCTGAACTCCCCGCTAATTAAAACATAACCCAACATTTCCTTATTTCCTCCCACTACTTTGTTTCATATACCAGTCATTCTGAAATGTCTACCCTCCAGAGCCCTGCACTCTTGAAGAGACTTTTCGTTGCGGAAGTAATGTCCTTGACAAGCGAACTTCAATCCGAGCTCGCCATAATCAATGATTTCCTCTCTCAACATTCCGAAGGCGCCCCTTCATCCTCTATGTGCGAAGACACAACACCTTCTTCTGCCACCCGGGCTCAATCCGATTCAAAGCCACCCACCACTTCCTCTGACTGCTTCATGGAAGTCGGAAAGCGGCGTAACAAACGCCGGAGACTTGCTTGAACTTTCCTGTCTTCCGTCTCGTCAGCGTCCTTCCACTCAGAGGCAGAAACCGACAAAATTTGTCGAGACTCTAAGGGACTATAAGGGTCTATCCTAACTCCGTGAACTATTTTCGTCAACTCTCGTCTTTACTAAACGAATTAAACGTTGAGTTTTAAACAAACCAACTGAAACAAGGCCGTGACCTTCGTGTCGTCCTCTATGGAGTTTGCGAAGACCACAGACGATATCTAAAGCGAATTTATTCACAAAGACATTGCTATCCGCGGCATCCACCGAATGTCCAAGGTCGGAAAAATGAGGCCCTTAGTATCTGTTTGTCTGGACAAAACCTCTCTGAAGTCAAAGTAAATCTTTCAACTTGCCGCCGTTACATGAAATACTTTCGTATGGCCAATTATTGTCACGCTGCCTGGGTCTGCTCCTTCTGTGGCCGCAACCATATCACTGCCGAATGCAAGGCAAAAGATAAAAAGGATAGCCCTTCCTCTGCTTACTGCAAAGGAATCCACCGCGTCACATGCCGCGGCTGTAGTAAGGTAAACTCGGGTAAAGTCAAAAGTATAAATTTGCGGGAATATATTTCACACGAGGAAGGACAGGAGGCTCTAATAAAAGGCGCGTTTCAAACATAAACGAAATTTAGTTTTATAACTACTGTAGCCAGTAGTAATGAGAGATGTGTGACTAACAAAGTTGTGGTTCTGAGAAGAACCGATTTATAATAGCGTTGGACACATTGCTGTGTCTAGCACTGTACCAAACACCATACATTTTATTTTCTTTAAATTTAATTTTAGTTTATTCTGAGATAACCAATTATTCAGAATTTCGAGCTTCTTATTTAATATATTAGATATTTCCACAAAATTATTTCTGGCCACACAAATGACAGTAACATCCGCAAATAGATTTACAATTGAGCCTTGTAAAACCTTTTGCATTTCATTAACATATATAAGAAATAGTAGAGGACCCAATACACTGCCCTGCGGAATACTCAAGTTGCTCTCTGTCTTATTTGACTTATTACAGTGCGTTCTAGTTTTATAATACCTGTCGCTTAGATAGTCTTTCATCCAATCTAATGCCTTACCTTTTACCCCTTATAACGCAAGTTTCTTTACTAATATCTCACGATCAATGGTTCATTTATATCCTTTCTCTATGATGTACATACATATTGCAGCGCCGACTGAAAGGTGATTGTTTGTGAAACAGTATCTGGTTTGACTCGCTATGCTCAATTTTTTCAAGGATTTTGTCAATAACACGTAACAAATTTACAGGCCTGAAATCAACGGAAGATTTCGGGTTGGAAACCTTTGATATCGGAACTATAAGACTAGTTTTTACCTCACTTGGCACTTTACCTTTCGACAACGAAGTATTTACAAGGTTTAAAAGACTATACCCTATCACACAAAATAAACCCTTCACCGGTTTAGGACTAATGATATCATCATTAGTGCCTTTATTCTTTAACCCATCCACTATCTTTTTTTTTTTGGTTCCCTACTAGGTCCTTTAATGTCCTCCACATATTTTTCCATCATCTTTGCATCTATCAATATTATTGTCATAGAATTTTCGTTGTTCGCTACGAATTAACGACGTCACTCTATTTCGGCGGTACTGGTCGAACTTCCAATCCTTTTGAGCAACACACACATTGTCTGCAATCCAAGTTTTTTTTGCACAATTTTTTAGGGATTATATTGTCAACTGTCGTTTCAATAATCGTAATAAAATCTTAATAAATGACATTTATATAATGTTACAGTTGATGCATAGTTTCACCTTGCTGCAGTTAAGTCTGTAATCAATTCTAATATTACATTCTTGTTAATGTGTCTTTTCCAAAAACTATTTTCTTGTTCATGGCCGCCCTGCAAGGGAATTCTTGTGCCAATAATTTCGTGATCTGATATTCTCGGGAATTGTCTTGAAACTTCTGCAGCATTAAAGTCGTTTGTTATAACGCAGTCGATCAACGTTGACGAGAAATTCGTAATTCTTGCTTCCTTGGTCACAATTTCTCTAGTACCTGAATCTTGTATAATTTTGCAATCACCACCGCTTTTTAATATATCCATACTAAAATCTCCCAGTATTACTGTTTTTTGTTTATGCACCTTATTATCATGCATTGTTTCTTCAAAGTAATTGAAAAACTCACCAGAATTGCTGTTAGGAGATTTATAAACCGCTGCAACCAGAAGGGTCTCTTTTTCAAAATTAATCTCAATCCAGAGTACTTAATAATTATGCGAAGCTGCATCGCTTCGTACAACTTTAAACTTTAAAGAGTTTTTCACATATATCATCATTCCGCCCGGCGGAAATATATTTTTCTTCACCACATTTGACCTTAGTGTTTTGCTATCCGCAGTAAAAGCATCCAGATTTTTAATCATATACGTAGGGTTTACGCGATCCTCCCTTAATTGAAATTCCAGTTTTTCCAATTGTTGTCCGTGCGAAGCGGTTTGTCTAGATGGTCAGACTGGCAGAGATTAGAATGAGGATCTTCATCAGAATTTGATTGGCGATCGTCGGGATCGATTTTCACACAGAAGACAGGTTTCAAACGATCGATGGATATGCCTTTCTCTATCCCGTTGATGTCGATGATGAAGATACAGTCATCGATTCTTCTGATAATCTTGTGCGGTCCAGAATAAGGTGGGTCTAACGGATATTTAACAGCGTCAACACAAAAAAAACACATAAAAGTAAAAGGTCTGTGTTTGGTATGATGTGCATGCCCGGAAGTCTCTAAAGACCTTTTATATATTAACGTGGCGATATCTACCTTTCGGCCTACCCGCCACGGCCCCCACGGGCGCGGGATTGAGATACGCTCAATCAGCACGTGTAGTCTAATGACTACACTACCAGTTTCATCTACTCGACTTGCAAGGCCAGCAGGTTGGTACCCGAGCAGATTATGACGCTACTCACCCGCCGGGGATTCCCCCTAGCCCACCTTGCGGGCTCAACCACTACCACAAGGATTCTAACTCCACTCAGGTCAGGCTGGCCAGGGGCCCATGACCTCCCGTAATATCAATCTTCATCATTGGTGGGATGTTCGGAGCAACCATAACAACTCCTCCAAGTTGAGATTTCTTGCAACTCTCGGTACTGGTTGACCAGCTCGGGTACGTGGGGTCGCCAATCCCAAACCGCCGTAGCGGCCCCTGCGTTAAATCCCATCTTCTATTTATTGTTATAGTATGTGTCTTCTTTTAATTGTCGTTGTTGTTATTTATCTATTTATTATTGCCTGTTACTCTTTCTTGTTACTTTATTGTTATCTGTGTTATTATTTACTTATTATCTGTGATTTTTAATTTCTTGTTTCTTTCTATATATATATTTTATCTCTTNTCTGTGATATTTAATTTCTTGTTTATTTCTATATATATTTTATCTCTTTATTTGTGAAAACCTGATAAACTCAATGATATCCTTACTTATTTATTCGTTTATTTATATTTCGTTAAAAATTCACCCCACATATTCCTTTATACACTCATAACTCGTTCTGTTCATCAATGCCTCGCTTACATCCCACTCTCGTTCTCCCACATCCCTTACTTCCCATACATCCCAACTTCTCATATTCTCATATTTCTCACACTCAAACATAATGTTCATGTAAGTGCCTGTCATATAAGTATTTATTCATAGATCTTTGTCCTGTAACCACAAACCCTAATCTTAAAGTCCATTGTACCCAGTGACATCTATTACACCACCTAACTTCCTTCAAGAAACCATATGTGATCCTCCCTTTTCCACAATTATTCCACCTTTCCTGCCATAAATCCATAACTTTTTCCTTCATAATTATTCCATATCTTCTTATACTAAGTCCTCTCAATTCCCTTTCTCCACACATGTCCAGTTCATCCATCAAAATTCTCTTCTTTACCTTATATAATTCAGCCCTCATCCTAGTCAATAAGTCCCAAGGAGGTGTACCCGTCATCACCCGCATACTTTCCGTGCATACAGTTCTACAGACCGGCAAACAGTAATATAGAGCTATCCTATGACATCCATTTATCCCCTTTATTCCTTTCCCTATATTTTAAAATATCAACCCAAACACTTTCTCCATATATTCCTATGGTTACTAAGAGTCCTTCATATATCATTCTCAGACTTCTACCCTTCGATCCCCAATCTCTTCTGGTCACCCTTCTCTAGCAACCAACCACATTAGTCATCCTTCTCCTGAAGTATCTCATATGTATTTTATAGTTTAACCTTTCTCCAGTCCATATTCCTAAATATTTAACTTCCTGAGCATATGCTATTGTTCTATTACCCATCCTCACCAATGGTGGTCTTTTTCCACTTAATCTCCCTTTTATCATCATAAAAACTGTTTTTTTTATAATTTAACATTACTCCAGCCCTCTGACTCCACACTCCTCCCCTTTCTAATCCATTCATTATTTTTCCTTCTATGTCTCCTACTATTCCTATTAACCATAAGTAACAGATCATCAACATATACAACAGCCTTACATACTCCTTCCAATTCCTTTAACAGAACATTCATTGCCAAATTCCACATAAGTGGTCCTGCTATACTATTTTGCGGACTTCCCCTTTCAATTCCTATTCCTGCTTCATCATACTTTTCCTTAATTAAAATAATTCAGCCATATGTTCCTTTCCTCACATCTCAATTCAGTTATCCTTTCCTGTAAATATCTCCAATCTAACCAATCAAAAGCGCTCTTAAAGTCCACAAAGCATGCCAGTACATATTTCCGACGTGAGCTCCTTACCGTTTCCTTTACCTTCAACCATGCATCCACCGCACTTTTCCCTGTCCTAAATCCATACTGTCTGTCACTTAATTCCTCATCATATTTATTATTAATTCTATTTATCAACACTCTTTCCAACACCTTTCCCATAACGTTCAACAAACAAATCGGTCGATAAGATGCCACATCATCCTTGGGTCTATCTGGTCCCTTTTATATAACCACCACATTAGCCTTCTTCCAATCCATCGGGAAAATGCCTTGTTGTATACAACCATCGAACAACTGTACTAGATAATCTGGAGGACCGGGTCGCTGTTGAGACTTCGAGATATAATCTACGTTCACGTTGTCAACGCAGCACTACCACTAAGATTGTCAGCCGCAGTATCTGACGAAACGTCTGAACAGAATACTTCACTTAGACAACGGTTCTATAACCCGAATCTTCATTCTACTTGTAAATACATTTCCTATCTTATTATTTACACATTCCACTTTATAATTAACATTTCTCGGAAATCGTCCAGATCAATTTCACTAACCTCATTCCTCATTTCATCCACGAATCCTTTCCAATCCACATCTTCCATCTGTCAATATGGTATGTGTGTGTAGGTCATACCAGCGAAATAAATGCAAGTGAAATATCTTTAAATGAAGCGTTCAATGGATCTGAAAGTGAACAGTGGATATTAGCCATGCAATGTGAATTTAAATCATTTGAACATAACAACGCTTGGGAATTAGTTGATGTTTTACCCAGTGGCACTTTTGTACAATGTAGATGGGTTTTTAAGCGGAAGCTTGATAATAATAATAAAGTCAGGTATAGGGCCAGGTTAGTCGTTAAGGGCTTAACCCAAAAGGCCGGGCATTGATTTTGATTAATGTTTTTCACCTGTTGTCAGGCATTTCATTATGAGATTGTTATTCGCTTTAGCAGTTCAGCTTTATTTGGACATTTGTCATTTGCATGTAGACCCTATTTTTTTGAATAGTTTATTAAACGAAAAAGTGTACATGATGAAACCGCCAGGTTTTCAGGATAGTAATGATGATGTGAACAAGGTTTTGATTGAAGATTGAAACGTGCTATTTATGTCTTAAAACAATTATTAAGGGTATCAACGAGTTGAGGAATTGTTACAGTCCTTAGGTTATAAAAAGTCTAAACTAGAACCATGCCTGTTTACAAAAATTGATAAATGTGTGAAGATCATTATTGCATGATTTCTTTGTGTTTTCTAATAATGAAAAAGAAACTACTTTGTTGAATGAAAGTTTGACATCAAAGTTTAAAATAAAAAATTTGGGTTTGATTGTAAATAAAGAGAATCGTACTTACATTAGACCAAGAAAAATATATTAAAGAATTGCTGTTAAAATTCAATATTTCTGATTGTAAGTCTGCAGAAACACCAATTGAATCTAGACTGAATTTAACTAAAAGTGAGAAATGTGACAATAAGTTCTCTTATCGGAAACTGATTTGTTCGCTTATGTATGTAGCTGTGCTCACGTGATCACGTGTGATATTAGTAGAGAGGCAGACGGATCCCCATATATGGGTCACGGCTCCCCAAATCTGGGCCATGGTCCATCCATCAACATCTTACCAATTTTGGATCTTTAGAAGGTCTTTCTAGGTCATTCTTCATCTTAAGAGGTTAGACCATGCCCCTTTTGTCAACAATACCAGAAGCTCTTGTTGAAGACCCTCTGGAATTGTCCTAAAATGGGGGTGGAGCCTGTATTTATTTGAATTTCCCGCTTAAAGCTATTGCTTATTGAATTTTATCAAACGAGATGTCGCTAGAATACTGAAAACGTCGTTTTCTGTAAAAGTGTGTGTAATTTGCAGCTATTGTTTTTTGTCTATTGAATTTTTTTTCAATACATTTTCGATCTGAGAGCGATAAACTCCTCAAAAATGTTACCATTATTTTCATCTTTCATTAAACCAAGCACTTTTTTATTAGTTAAGGGTATGTGGTATATATTGTTTTGAGGACAGTCTGATGTATCAAATTTATGCAGGTCGCTCTTTATGTGTTGGTAAATGTCGCCTACAAAGAATTGGTAAATAAGTGAATCTGTATCAGTGTAAAGTAGTTTAGCAGAATGAGAAAATTTCTTTTGAATATAATTGTAATGAAAGTCGCATAATACAGTTTTTGAAATGTCAAGTATTGAAAATCCTGCATAAATCGGTTTATTAAATTTTATATTTAACCTGTTCATCTCGATAATTACCATGCTATCGTCAAAAACAGTGCAACTGTCAAAATTTGGTTGAGATATATAAGAATTGGCTCCATATCTTCCAGACCATTTTGTTACTAATTTTATATCTTTATATTTTCGTACATTTTCTATTGTTTTACCAAAAACTGCATTGTTCATTAGCTTGTAAAAGTTTTTTTCAAATTTATTTTTGCTAGCCTTTCATAAGTTCGTACCAACAAGATTGTTTAAATTTTAATATTCTATGTATTTTTTGAATTTTGATTCCCAAATTTAAAGCTTACAAAGTTACCATCAAAAGAACATTTTTACAGTAGAATTTCCAATTGTCATATAACTGAAAATGAATACAAGCACGTGTGCGATGTTTGGCAAACCTTTGAAATAAGAAATTTACAGGAATATACCGAATTATATTTAAAAACAGACGTCCTACTACTTGCAGAAATTTTTGAAAACATTAGATCGACCTGTTGGATGACGTATAAATTAGATAGTTTGCATTATTACACTGCTCCTGGACTTGCTTTTGATAGTATGCTAAAAACCACCGAAATTGAACTAGAATTGTTAACTGACATTGATAAGATAATGTTTATTGAACGAGGTATGAGGCTGAAGATTGCTGTTAAAATTCAATATTTCTGATTGTAAGTCTGCAGAAACACCAATTGAATCTAGACTGAATTTAACTAAAAGTGAGAAATGTGACAATAAGTTCTCTTATCGGAAACTGATTTGTTCGCTTATGTATGTAGCTGTGCTCACGTGATCACGTGTGATATTAGTAGAGAGGCAGACGGATCCCCATATATGGGTCACGGCTCCCCAAATCTGGGCCATGGTCCATCCATCAACATCTTACCAATTTTGGATCTTTAGAAGGTCTTTCTAGGTCATTCTTCATCTTAAGAGGTTAGACCATGCCCCTTTTGTCAACAATACCAGAAGCTCTTGTTGAAGACCCTCTGGAATTGTCCTAAAATGGGGGTGGAGCCTGTATTTATTTGAATTTCCCGCTTAAAGCTATTGTTCATTGAATTTTATTAAACAAGATGTCGCTAGAATACTGAGAAAACGTCGTTTTCTGTAAAAGTGTGTGTAATTTGCAGCTATTGTTTTTTTGTCTATTGAATTTTTTCAATAGATGTCCCAAGAATGTCGAAACAAAATGGAGCGTGGACAAGGCTATGCCAGTTTAAACTTGAATTTTCCCTCCAACATGAACTTTGGAAATAAAATT
The DNA here is from genome assembly GCF_000699045.2 of Agrilus planipennis. Taxonomy (NCBI): domain Eukaryota; kingdom Metazoa; phylum Arthropoda; class Insecta; order Coleoptera; family Buprestidae; genus Agrilus; species Agrilus planipennis. Next base: position 226,851 of record NW_020439012.1, on the reverse strand, counting down.
C
>NW_020439012.1:217142-223651 GCF_000699045.2 Agrilus planipennis | reverse complement strand
TAAATTCATAGGCTTAAAAAATATAATAAAAAATAAAATACACTGTTTATATTAGAAAGAAATTAAATATTCATTGACTGATAATAATAAAAATGAACAGTTATATAAAATGATAAAGAATGTATTTATAATATATAAGTATAACTTTATGTTACCGAAACTAATAAATAAATTATTTGGCTTTTTTGTTTCTTAAAAATTGTATTACTTTAGTAATGATATCTTTTCACCTTCATCAGTTCGAGACGATACAAATATGAGACGTTGTCAAGTCGAAATAAAGCGACGCAGTAAGTAAACTTTTTCGCTTATATGCATGGGAGGCGGGGCAAAAGAGCGTAGTGGTGGTCAACTAATTCTTACAGTACAAGTGGGTAACTTATACAGGGAAATCGTATTTGTAGGTTGAGAACCACGGGTCTTTGGGAACGTCCTTAAGTGAGGGTGTAATAAATGAGTAACAAAATGTGAATAGTAGCGTCACCTATGATCTCTCCGTTGTATCATTGTTTTTTAAGAAACAGTCAGTCAGACAGTCAGCGGAGGAGCGAATGGTGCTAGGACCGGCATAGGTTTGAAGAAGTAAACGTCTAGCTCCTCCTGGAAGGTGGCTCTGTGCACTCTAGGCGTCGGGACGCTGCGGCGTTACGACCGTCCTCCTCAAGGCGGCGGCGCTGTTTAAGGTGTGAACCGAACGACCTGCTCGGGGAACCGGTATGTCTCGGCCTATGGTAGCTACGGGAGGTAAAAGTAGCTTGTACAGCTACGTAGCTTTTCAAGTATTGGTAGCTACTAGAGCTAGCGAAACCGGAGCAGATCTAATTTTGCCTGTTTTTTTTTGTTTTCGTGGAGGAGACCAAACCTTCCAAAGACGCGTAGTTTACTTATTGATTTGTTTAATTTGAAGAGTTGGGCGAGTGTCAGCGCCACCCAGTAGTTGCAGTAGGATTTCGATGTGTGTAGTAGCATTTTTTAGTTGGTTTGCTAATTTTTTCTATCGCTGTTTTGATCTGTAGCAGGTCAATTTTCCGAAGGATATTGGGGGTCGTTCCTGTTTAGTTGTCAAGTATGTCGGGTTGACCTTGCGAAGTGACTTTGACGTATGACAGTCCTTGTCTTACTGAGTTCCATTTGTCTTTGATTCCTTGGTTGTGGGTGAAGGTCTCGCTTTTTTTCCTTTCGTGAAAGCAGGATAGCCACGAAAACTGGCAGGATGTTCTCCTTTGCAATTTCTGCATACGGTCATTTCCTCTTTTGATTTCTAGCAATCTTCTGTTCTGTGAAGTTCTGCACACTTCACGCATCGTGGTTCTATTCTGCAATGCCGTTGAGTGTGTCCTATGCGCTGACAACGATGGAATTGAGATGGTCCTCTTGGTTTTTTGTATTTTTCGATTTTAACTAAAGGTTGCAACAAGTTGTGATGTTTTTGATTTTTTCTATTTAGCTTTTTTTGTGAGTGATGACCGGTGGAGCGTGATTTCATCCGGTGTATCCTACAATCGTGTATTCCCTTGTTTCCAACGTCGGTGGACAAATCGTTGGTTCTTAGTGTTGTAGGGATTTCTTTTATGACATACTTTATGGGCCGGTTTGTTTCATTAGCGAAGGTGTAGAACATGGTTTCGGTGCTTTCCAGGTAGTTAATTGCTCTGTTATGGTCCTGTTGAGAGCGGGGCTGGAGTCGAATAACATCCTCTATGTCGCATGCACCGTGCAAGTTGATTTGCTGATGTTGAAGTTCCTTGCAGATGGTGGTAGAGTCCTCCGTGTAATGAAGAACGATCGGTGTAGTATGTCAATATCGTTTTCTCTGGAGTAGGTATTGGACGCTTATCTTGTCTTCTTCGGTCTTTCGAAACACAGTCCATGCCGTCGTTCATAGTTGAAATTGCCTGGGTGTCGGGGCTCCTTTTATTCGGGAGTTGTAGTGACGGAACGTCGAAAGTTCTGATTGCACGTGGCGTGGGTGTTGGTCTCACACTCTAGTGTGTGCTTGTCGTGGTTTTCGCGGATTGTTCTCTCGTCAATCCATGTGAATTAATGCTGTCAATCTTGTCNAATAAAATACACTGTTTATATTAGAAAGAAATTAAATATTCATTGACTGATAATAATAAAAATGAACAGTTATATAAAATGATAAAGAATGTATTTATAATATATAAGTATAACTTTATGTTACCGAAACTAATAAATAAATTATTTGGCTTTTTTGTTTCTTAAAAATTGTATTACTTTAGTAATGATATCTTTTCACCTTCATCAGTTCGAGACGATACAAATATGAGACGTTGTCAAGTCGAAATAAAGCGACGCAGTAAGTAAACTTTTTCGCTTATATGCATGGGAGGCGGGGCAAAAGAGCGTAGTGGTGGTCAACTAATTCTTACAGTACAAGTGGGTAACTTATACAGGGAAATCGTATTTGTAGGTTGAGAACCACGGGTCTTTGGGAACGTCCTTAAGTGAGGGTGTAATAAATGAGTAACAAAATGTGAATAGTAGCGTCACCTATGATCTCTCCGTTGTATCATTGTTTTTTAAGAAACAGTCAGTCAGACAGTCAGCGGAGGAGCGAATGGTGCTAGGACCGGCATAGGTTTGAAGAAGTAAACGTCTAGCTCCTCCTGGAAGGTGGCTCTGTGCACTCTAGGCGTCGGGACGCTGCGGCGTTACGACCGTCCTCCTCAAGGCGGCGGCGCTGTTTAAGGTGTGAACCGAACGACCTGCTCGGGGAACCGGTATGTCTCGGCCTATGGTAGCTACGGGAGGTAAAAGTAGCTTGTACAGCTACGTAGCTTTTCAAGTATTGGTAGCTACTAGAGCTAGCGAAACCGGAGCAGATCTAATTTTGCCTGTTTTTTTTTGTTTTCGTGGAGGAGACCAAACCTTCCAAAGACGCGTAGTTTACTTATTGATTTGTTTAATTTGAAGAGTTGGGCGAGTGTCAGCGCCACCCAGTAGTTGCAGTAGGATTTCGATGTGTGTAGTAGCATTTTTTAGTTGGTTTGCTAATTTTTTCTATCGCTGTTTTGATCTGTAGCAGGTCAATTTTCCGAAGGATATTGGGGGTCGTTCCTGTTTAGTTGTCAAGTATGTCGGGTTGACCTTGCGAAGTGACTTTGACGTATGACAGTCCTTGTCTTACTGAGTTCCATTTGTCTTTGATTCCTTGGTTGTGGGTGAAGGTCTCGCTTTTTTTCCTTTCGTGAAAGCAGGATAGCCACGAAAACTGGCAGGATGTTCTCCTTTGCAATTTCTGCATACGGTTATTTCCTCTTTTGATTTCTAGCAATCTTCTGTTCTGTGAAGTTCTGCACACTTCACGCATCGTGGTTCTATTCTGCAATACCGTTGAGTGTGTCCTATGCGCTGACAACGATGGCATTGATATGGTCCTCTTGGTTTTTTGTATTTTTCGATTTTAACTAAAGGTTGCAACAGGTTGTGATGTTTTTGATTTTTTCTACTTAGCTTTTTTTGTGAGTGATGACCGGTATTAAAAAGATGGTCGTGGAGCGTGATTTCATCCGCTGTATCCTACAATCGTGCATTCCCTTGTTTCCAACGTCGGTGGACACGTCGTTGGTTCTTAGTGTTGTAGGGATTCCTTTTATGACATATTTTATGGGCAGGCTTGCTTCATTAGCGAAGGTGTAGAACATGGTTTCGGTACTTTTCAGGTAGTTAATTGCTCTGTTATAGTCCTGTTGAGAGCGGGGCTGGAGTCGAATAACATCCTCTATGTCGCATGCACCGTGCAAGTTGATTTGCTGATGTTGAAGTTCCTTGGAGATGGTGGTCCAGTCCTCCGTGTAATGAAGAACGATCGGTGTAGTATGTCGATATCGTTTTCTCTGGAGTAGGTATTGGACGCTTATCTTGTCTTCTTCAGTCTTTCGAAACGCAGTCCATGCCGTCGTTCATAGTTGAAATTGCCTGGGTGTCGGGGCTCCTTTTATTCGGGAGTTGTAGTGACGGAACGTCGAAAGTTCTGATTGCACGTGGCGTGGGTGTTGGTCTCACACTCTAGTGTGTGGTTGTCGTGGTTTTCGCGGATTGTTCTCTCGTCAATCCATGTGAATTANAGAGGACTCTATGGAAGTCAATAAAAAATAGGCGAGATAGGTTGGTAGGACACCTTCTCAGGCATGAAGGTCTAGTCAGAGACATATTAGAGGCAGAAGCAGGAGTTAGGTGGGGTAGAGGTAGACCTAGATTAGATTACTGTTCGCAAATAGTTTAGGATGTGGGTTGTTCTAGTTTTAGGGAAATGTGAAGTTTAGCTCAGGATAGGAAAGAGTGGAGGTACGTGTCCAACCAGTTTTAGGACTGATGACCTTATGATGATGATGATGATAGCAACAAGTCCTCCCCTTTCCCCAGGACTTCAGCGCTCTTAGAAACAGCAGATCAGAATAGTTGTTCCCTATCGATACAAAATAGCTCGTGCCATAACAATTAAAGCAGACTTTCCGAAATCTTTTTGGTGAGAATTTGTTTCGACTAATATTGTTTGGGCTTTCGCCGNCACTGTTCTTCCTCTTGTATCACTTGTTACCCTAGGTCGATAATGTTGTTGGTTCCTGGTTGGTAATGTGGGTTGCACTGGGTAATCAGTCAAGCTAATTTCTTTCTGTATTCTATTCTTATATACTTTACAAATGTTCAAGTCTAAAGCAGAATGATTTGTATCATAATTAGTTTTGTAATTGCTATTATTGAAAGTGCAATTGGGACATTTTATCGATCGATTTAGGCACTTGTCAGCTTTATGGTTTTCAACGCATTTATAACAAATTGTCTCATTTTTACATTTAGCACCACTGTGTCCATATCTACTGCAGTTATAACATGGTTTAATATTTATTAGATCATAAACCTTGCAGTTTTGGTATCCCACGAAAACTCGGTTGTTGTTTTCTCTTATATGTTTGTATATTTCAGGCGAGACTTCAATCAGCACTGTGACCAAATTACTTCTTTTATTAGTATATATATGAATTACTTGGCATTTTGTATTTAGATTATGGAAATTTCTATTATTAATGTCTTGTTCTATTGTTTTCATGTCCATATTTTCATAATTATCTATTCCTACTACTTTGATTTTAGGATTTGAAAGCTGTTCAATTTGTATTTTACATGCATTTGATAGTTTACTTTGGAGAATTTTTTCTGCTGCTACCACACTTTCTTCATTCATGCAGTTTATTACCAGATCGTTATTATTTTTTACATAAAGTTGTTTAGCTTGGATTGATTTATCCTTGTTGATATAATGCGCTACCCTTTCTTTTATATTTATATTGTCATTTTTGTTTATCTTTTTTATTATTAATTTAGGTATTCTTTTTGGTTGTAGTTTAGCGTGATTTATGATTTCTGCGTACGTTTTGCTATTTATTTGTTCTTCTTTATGTGTATTTTTCAATTCCATAAGTAAGCTATTTTTGTCCATTAATTCTTTATTTAATTGTTTCAACAGTATGTTTTCTTTCCTATATAATTTTAATTCTGCCTGCTCATCTAATACGGTCGTGTTGTGTAGATCTCTCGTATCATCTTTCAGTTCTTCATAAATTTCTTTTCTTACTGTGCTTTTTATTTCCTTTATTATCCATTTTGCATAGTCATTAATATGTTCAACTTTAGGTTTTGAGGTTAGTTTGTGAACAGGACAAATAACAAAGGTCTCACTTATATTCCGTATCAACTAATTTGTCAAAATCACTTTGGTGGTATACATTTTCACATACTAAACAAATTACAATTGATACTTTTTGTTTTGGATGACACTTGTAATATTTTTCGATGTGACGATCAGGAGGTCTCTTCCCTCCTGCCGCCATCTTGTATCTGCTATATGCTTTTTGACATTAATTCACCTAAGATATTTGTAATATTATCACAGAACGTTGCTGTCTTAATACCTAAACCACTTATTTTAAAATAAACGAATATACTAAAATATTCAGTTTAAGCGCAATGAGCATACTGCGTGGTTTTTGAGTCACCTTGTACATAAAATCGCTGACCTAGCAGGGTTCTTGAGGAAAACGGACTTGATAAGATTGTGAGCTTATATATATTTTCTAATACACGTGCGGGCTGTATTTATTTACCTGTTCACATATTTAAAAATTATGTTTCATGGAGTACCCAGCAGACTTTCAATTACTACGAAGATTTAAATGTCTGTCACTGCTCATATGCGATTTAAATTTAAATCTATTTACACGCACCACCTAAACCATCATGAAAGATACTTTATGATTATTCGTGTTTACGTGAGTGAACAACCAATTCCTTTTTCGCATTCTGATTTAATATAATATATATAACAACTTTTCAATTGAAGCCATATTTAACAGTATTGCCGTTAAAAGAAACCTTTTTTCTATTTTCCAACACTCTGTATAGAAGTAATTCAAATCAAGATGTTACACACGATCTCTTCTTTAAATAGGGAGGCAAGTCTTATTAAAAAAATTTTTTAGATAAAA
>NW_020439012.1:197299-216985 GCF_000699045.2 Agrilus planipennis | reverse complement strand
TATTGAGAAACAGCAAGAGTATGCAGATTCTTCTTTAGACACATGTTAAAACAATAAACAGGGAAAAATATAAATATTTTATTAAAGGAATTAAAAAAAAAAACAAGTAGGTACCTTATTCTAGTATTACATGTATGTAATAAGTTTGTTGTAAAAAGTTAGTAAATTCAAATTAATGTATTAGATATCTGTTATTTGGAATCTGTAATTTTTGTGGAATTTGCTTTCTGTCTAATCTAACAAGTTCCAGAGCTTACAATTCTGTAATCTGCAAAAAATATTAAGCTTTTATTTTAGTAGTTACACAAATACGAATTGGCTTGCTTTTGTTTTACAATTGTATTTTAATTGTTAACGGTCATTTCGGTTTTTATACCATTTTCATACTAATCTATAATATAGATTCTGCTCTTAAATGCTCATCGATGGTAGATTTTAGGCATAGAATAAGAACATTCAATGTTTCTTTGCTATCAAAGAGGTCCAACATTATTCCTTCATTATAATGGTCGGCAAAATAAGTAGCCTTAGCTTTTTTGTAATAGTTGTAGATTGTTTATGTTCATTTAAGCTGAATTGCAAGGCTGTGCTAGTTTGGCCGATGTATCTTTACTTTCATTTTTCTTAATAAATCCATCTTATCATTTACAAATAGCGTGCTGAAATTTAACTTGTGAACGGTAATTGTGTAAATTAACATACACACATAATAATATTTTTGATTGCTTACATGCAAGTTAAAATTAGTGAATTAATATTGTTTATCTTCCTTTGTATTTGGAAAAGTACAAAAAAATACAATTGTGAAACAAACCGTTCTCTTTTCTTATGCATATTCACTTAGTTTATTTTCATTTTAATACTCACTTTGACCTTCCACACAATTGATTGAGTCCACAAAGCAAGAATTTGGGAAAGTTTTTCTGTTGCCTCTTCCATTAACGGCACAAACAGGTTGACGGTTCTGAACCGAACAACTCGGACAATTCTGGGCATAACTCCAGGATAGAGCCATCAAAGCGACTTTGTAAAATGAAGCAAAATTATTGTCATTACAGTTCTAATAGGTACAAACAACAAAAGAAAATAATGAAATTGCTTTACCTAAAAGTAATGTGAAAAGAATCTTCATGTTGCTTCTTGATAAGGAAAGACGTATAATAACAAAATAGCAAAGGTTTGCCTAGTTTATATATTCCAGTTGAGACACTCAAGGTGTTTTGAACTGATAATTACAACAATAGCACGAGTTGTCTGGAGTGGTTTTGTTTACACTTGGCTTGATAATATCTTAAAGCTGATAAAATACTCAGTTACAGAATGTGGGTTAGATTATAAAAAAAAAACTACACCAAATAGTTTTCTCGAAGAATTCATAGCCTCGAAAGCCGGCCTTTTTAAATATTAGGGTAATTATTTTCCAAAACAATTCGTTTTAGCCTCATTGTTCTGCAATTTCGAATGCATTTTATTATTACCAATAAACATAGAGGAAACTTTTTACTGCCGTCTACTTCTAACGTGTGCCTGTTATCAATGTAACTCAGTTACGAAATTGTAAAAAAAAACACGTAAATTTTATTTACTACATAACATAATGATTTCATGAGAAGAGATTGCACACGTGGCCATACAATAAAATACACATTTTAAAATAATTTAATCTATTGTCATACGAACGCACACAAATATTTAGAGACGCATATACACAAAATACCCGATTATGTATTAACAGATGTTGTTAATTCAAGTTGACCTTCCGTTAGATATACAACAAAATCATTTCGCTGCATCTTAACAAACTAAATACTCAAAGATTTTTAACGAAATAGATTGTTGCTGAATATTATTCACAGTGTAGTTGGTGGGCGGTTTGTAAAATTTTGTTTAATATTTTAAAAAACAATAAAAGCACTTTTAATGTTTCACAAATAGAATTTATTATAGAATAAAATAATTCGAAGTGGTCTGTATTCTGTCGAAACTGCCAGACGTAAATCGCCATTTCGATCTTTTTGGATCTCATCAGCGCGTCGCAGACAGCTCCGACAGAACACAGACCAACTTTTACCTGCTGTCTTGACAGCGCGTTTTAAAAAATTCCACAAATGGCGCGGTAAACGACGTCTGTAGTACGATGCTCATTTTAGAATTACGTACGACGCACTGATGAGATCCAAAAAGATCGAAATCGCTATCAGCGTCTGGCAGATTCGACAGAATACAAACCACTTCGAACTATTTTATTCGATTATGGTAGCGTGCATATCACGTTGAGGTTAGCTACGCCGGGATTCATTTTAGCAAGTAGATATCCTTTTATTTAAATGGTCCTTGTTGGAGCATACGTAAACCTAAAATGTAGCATCGTACTACAAATGACGTTTGCCGCGTCATTTGTTGGATTTTTTAAAATTCATTATAAATGGAGAATTGTTTCGATACAATTACGCCTTTATCAAGGGTAACAGTATATTACTAAAATTAAGGGTGTGTTTTTCATTTTTTTATAGGCACATGAATTTGTGGAAATACTTTGAATACTAAGTATTTAGTATAAGTCGAACATCTAATATGGTTGTATTATTTTATTAAAGAAGTGATCATAATTTATACAATGAGTAGTGACACCCGAATTATGTCTTTTATCAGTTAGTGATTTTTTATGTTCATTGAAGATGATGTTTAGGTTTCTACCAATCTGACCAATGTAATAAGCGTTACAGCTACTACAGGATAATTTGTATGCGCTTCGTTTTGTATTTTATTATATATATACCACTATCAGGTCTCTCTACGTGACCCTGGTTAGGCCCCATCTTGAATACGCATCTGTGGTATGGAGTCCCTACACTGATGCAAACATTAAATCCATCGAGACTGTGCAACATAAATTCCTGAAGTCGTTCATGTTAAAAGCAGGTCAACCAATGTCTCTGTTGGACCACGACTACACAGATGCCATCTCCGTGTCCGGCCTGGAACCTTTACAAACGAGGCGCAAAATTTCTGATCTACCCTTTTTGTATGCTGTCTTCAACGGCTCTATCTCCTGTATTGAGCTTTTTGAGTTATTTTGAGGCAATACCATCCACCGGATCTTAAAGACTGCGAATGACACCCTGTCCTCCAGGGACGACTTCAACCAATCTCTTTTCCTTTTTAAAAAATTCATTCGTAGCATATGTTCTGATGGCGATGTATTTTGATCTACTATTATTTATTTTTATGATTCACTGTCGTCTTACTTTCTTATTCTGTACTGCGTTATTGTGTTCAGTGCCTCAAAATCAATCATGATGCAATATCTTTATCTTTATNTCACTGTCGGGTGCATACCCGTAAAATATATATATTATTATTATTATTATATTTTGTATGATAATGAATTTTACACTAGTATAAATTTATTCACGATTATTTTCTTTTCTTTATTTCTGATTAGTTTATAAATTAAACTCGCTCTATATTCGTTATTATCTACGATATGTTTCATGGTGTAAATGCCTTTATGAAAAACCTTATTACTTAAAGGTAAAAAGTCTAAATATTAGGTTATTAAATGTCGCCGTTTTAATACTTCTAGATTGATTAGTGTTAAGAGGTGTTATCACATCAATACAGGTAGGTATTGTATCTTATTATGGATAGAGTTAATTAAATTCATTGAAATTAATGAGGAAAAGTTGTTAGTCGTAGGTTCATATCGTCGGATGCTGCTGCTGTGACCTCCTCCTAGTGATAGAGTAAACCCAGAGGTCCGAGTTCAGTTAATTCAAAAATTATTGTTGTCATTTCTTCCCCAACAATAGTATAAAGTAAGAAATGAATGTACAAATGCTTTTATTGATACGAGACCAATAACCTACGTTTCGCCTCAATTATGAGGCATCTTCATCTTTATTAAGAACACAGCGTTTGAATGTGCTTTTATTGGTTTTTAAAATACTGATACTCTATTGCTGTCAGTGACTATATTAATTAGTCCTATTTTCTTTGTAGTTTTACTCTTGGTATGGTCTTCGAGATTAAGGAAGGAGTTTACGTGGACTTGCATAGGCTACGTAAAGTTTTTAAGCAGAAAAGGAATAGCATTTATGGTATGCTAATAAAATAATGTTTATAATTTAGTACTTAATAAAAGTGAAATAATTTTCTGAAACAACATCCCCATGGACTCTAATCGCTGGAATGATAAATTATTTACTACTATGAGAGGGTACAAATACCAATTACTCCAACTAATAGTACAAGGAAAAATAAGTGGAAAAAGATCAGTAGGAAGGCGAAGACATTCTTGGTTGACAATCCTACGTGAATGGTTTCACACTACCAATAACCACCTGTTTAGAACAACAGTCTCGAAAATACGTGTAGCCTTGATGATTACCAACCTTAGGAACGAAGATGGCTCTTGAAGAAGAAGAAGAAAGAAGGTACAATGGTTTACCATCCATCCTAAATCACTTTTCGTTAGGAGAACCAATCGCCACAGTTTCTCACTCGTTTCGTATCCCGATGTAGAGAATATAATGCGAATAGATGGTACAAAAGGTACAGTTTCAGTTTATTGGGTTGTTGTAGACGTTTGTGGTACGTTGTGGATGTAAGACACTGGTACCATTGAATTCGGTTGCTGCATAACGAAATTTTTGAAATAATATATATTTTTGAAATTGCCCGCATTAAAAGCATTTAAAGTTATATATTTGAATCTATGAAACGCTTTCTGATTAGCCGTGACGTCACTACACACGAAGATATGAATCTGCCATAAATTATCGAAAACAGACAGCAATTGGCGAGGCTCTTTCTAAGTTGTTTTAAGTTTTATAAAAAATTGATTCGAACCATCGAAAAGGATATGCCTCATTGTATAAAACAATATTTTTAAATATCCTAGATAATACATTTGGATGCGCCAAAAGGGCCCGCGGAAATGCGTTTTTTCAACTTTATTTCGACCCGATTGGCGGTTGAAAATGTATGACACATCGTAAGATTTCAATTTTTTGCAATCACCAGTTAATAAAAAATGAATGTAATTTTCCATGTAATTTTTTAAATCAAAATAACCTTGGCAGCAAAAAAACATGACTAGCGTTTTTGATGATTTATTACTTTGATAAACTACTCGAAGTCATTATACGTTAATTTTAAAACTATTTGTATTACAGAATTTTTTTTCTGGCGCACATTGAGAACAATGGTACAAAATAATACTGATAATTGTTTTCTGAAGTGGGCATTGTATGAAATCGATGAAAAATTGATAAATATGTTCACTCGATCCAAGGCGTTCAGTATTTACGTGGTAATTAGAAAATAGTTTAGAATATCATAACTTTTAAATAATTATCAGAAAATTATTTAAAAAAAATTCTGTTACCAATATGGACACTTACATTATGAAAAACTAGTTTAAAAAAATTATACAGTTACCCGATGGATATTATTTGTGTAATTAACCTATTGAGATCGTTAGTCATAGAAAAATATCCTTCGAAATATTGCCCATGTTCACTGCCTAATATGTAACGTGGCCTAACACAAAAACTGACAGGTTGATGAGGAAATACATTTTTAAAGAAGAAGATTATACGTCACCGTCTACCTTAGCCGATGTTATGCATGATGCATACGCTTACTTCCCTGATGTCGGGGGGTATAGGATGATTGTGTAGTTTCAACGAAAAGAATCCGTAGAGAATTACCCATAATAATTTTTATTTGGGACCGAGGGCTGGGAAAATGTTCGTGTAAGGGGATTCGATTTTCAGTAGAATGATGGAATTTTTAGCATCATCCTTTATGGAAGAACGGTTTTAGAACTGCTTATTTCCATCCTATGACAGAAAAAGCATTTATGCAGCGTCCACGCGGATTAGGAATAAACAATGGGCTACAAGGTCCTACCACAGCAATAATTTTAAGGTGGCGGAAAAATGTTTCATGTAACAAAAATCAACATAGAATTTTCCTTCTTCGAGTCTAGAACGTTCCATCTGGATCGGTTCAGTCGTTTCGAAGATTAGCCTTTACCAAGAGATATCATAATCTTAAGCCCGAAGACTGGTTTTACAAGCACCTCCACTTCTTCCTATCGGTATTTCCGAACAGTGATTTAATCTAGGCCTACCTATGCCTGTCTGAACTCCGGCTTCAGTTTCTAATACTTCCCTAACTAGTTCCCCATGTCTGAGCATGTGTCCTAACAACTTATATCGGTTATTTGTTATAGACTTTCATAGCTCCCTCTGTTCTTTTACTCATTCTAATACCTTCTCATTTCCAACTTTTTTAAGCCATGGTATTTATACCATATTCCTATAACACCACATCTCAAACGCTGCGTACAGAGCGATGCTCCAAAAATACATGTAATCTTTTTCGAATTTACAAATGAACCGATAGTGATTTCTTTTCTTTCTTAGAATTTGACATTGGCTTAACAGGGGATCGAAAAGTTAAAAATTGAAACAAATCTGTTTGTAAGTTTGTAATCGATTTACCTGTTATCAATATAGACTTATGGTCGTCGATATAATAATTACTAGAAAAAACTTATCTACTCTAAAAGACGTTACTATCATAAGTATGTAAAAAAAAAGTTTTTATGCTTTCTCAAGAGCTTGTACAGCAAAATGTGCCATGGCGATATTCAGATGTTGCATGTAATACACACGTAATATCAGGTGATACGGCATACGTACAGTAGGTATACCGTCAGATAATTCCTCCCCTAGAAAAATTGATTACGTAGTGCAACGAGGTAGTTGACCGTTTTCCAAGGTTATTGCTCCGTTACTCATTTCTGGTTTATTTTTGATAAATTTTGTTGTTGCAATGTGCTTCAGTTTGCTGAAGAAGATTTGTGGCTTATTTTCGATTGTTGTCTTCTTCGGTTCTTTTAATCCGCCCAAATTAATTTTGTGTAGATCGAAGTTGGCGTTGACCGTGATTGGTGTGAAAAGCTTTTTTTCTTGTAATTCTGACTAATCGTTTCTTTGTTTGTTATTATTCTTTTTCACTGGTACTAATTTCACAATTAGTCAGAATATCAGTAACACATTTTTATTTAAAGGCCATAATCCAATGACTTTGAACCCATTGGCTGCAATTTTTTCTGTTTGTACTTTCAAATAGGATTTGCCAGACAGCTCCACAATATCATATGAACTTAGTGGTCTGTTGTTGTTTCTAATCCACATGCGTATTTCCTCACTGTAGTATGTTTTTAATGGCCCCATGAAAGTCTTGTCTAACGGCTGCAATTTGTGAGTCATATGTAGAGGTAACGAAACTACGTCCACGTTATTTTCCCTAGCAATATCTATTGTATCGATATTGTGAGTACGACTATAGTGTCCATCTAGTGTCATTAAAACCCTTGATTCAGGACTCGGGTTGATGTGTTGAATAAAGTGCTTGAACCAGTCTGTAAAGATGTTCATTTGAATCCACCCTGATGGATGTGCAACTCCGACTGATCTTGGAGGACAGCCTCTCATTAGCTAAGCACTCATGTGTTTTTCTGGGAAAAATAATGTACGGTGGCACAAAATGACCGGTAGCATTCATGCAAACAACTATTGTCATAAGAGATCCTCTTTCTGGTGATGTCAGTGCAGCTATCTAGTGTTTACCTTTGTGACAGATGATTTGTGGTACCTTACTTTGTACTATTGTGAGGTCTGATTCATCCACGTTGTAAATACTATTAGGTGTATAGTTATTTTTAGTGGAAAGCCCTTCAAGGCGGTTGAAAAAAGCATCCATTTTTTCTTTAGGAAATATGAAAATCCATAAGATCCATTCTTCCAATTGTTTTTTGCTTGATTTTGATGTAGTGATTACTGCTTGTTGACAACAATTAGTGCTCTTCATACTCAAAAATTGTACTTCACAAGTACCATTATCTTTATTTTCTTGAATGTTACATATGTATACCTGTGGCATAATTTTGGTAAAAATGTTGTTTTGGAATGCAAAGCATAATTCGTTTTTATTTATTATCGTTTGAGCTGACAACCTTAAATTGACCCTGTGTTAGTACTGGAACGGAATATAGATGGTACTAGTCAAAACTGTAAGGATGCGTAACAGGTAAACGCAAAAGGAAAGCTATTTTATTGTTATAGGTGTATATATAGTACTCGACAATTGTTAATTTTTCGATGGTTGGTATATTTTCAAAGGTTAGTAAAATGGGTAACTGATTTGGAGAAAGTTGCAATTTAGTTACTTCCTTAAGTAAATCAATTGTTCTAACTATGCTGAGAACGTAATGTCATGGACCATAGATATGAATATTTCGTAACGTAGTACTAGCTATACCTAAAAAGAGAGAACAATTAGCTTAATTTCCCATGACATTCCTTTAACAAGAATCATACAGAGAAGGATGGAAAAAGTGGCGGAAGAATTATTAGGGGAAGATCAATTTGGGTTTCGAATGAATAGAGGAACGTAGGAAGCAGTTCCAGTTTACGGGTGACAATAGAGAAAACAATAGAAAAAAGAAAGAGCGCTTACATAGGATTTGAAAAAGCTTTTGAAAATGTTAAATGGGCAAGATGTTAAATATACTTAAAATTGTAGGGATGAGTTACAAAGATAGAAGACTCATACTTAGTTTGCATAAAAAACAACAGGCAGTTATAGAGCTGGGGCTGCAACGCATAGGAGTAAATATTAGGAAGAGAGTCAGACAGGGATGCGCAATGTTGCCGCTACTTTTTAATCTATACATCGAAGACGCCATCAACATCATTAAAGACAGTACAACTGTAGGGATAGATTACAGGGGCAGAAGATTAGTATGCTTAGATTTGCAGATGATATAGCAGCATCAGTATCTAGCAAGGAAAACTAAGAGATAGCTCTAAATAAAATGAAATAAGTACTAACAAAACAGTACTGTATGAAAATAAATAAATATAAAACAAAATACTGGTAGAAGTGGCCGATTTTTGATATCTAGGAAGTTAGAGAAGTCAGTACAGAAGGAGTAGTAGTGATATACGTAAAACAGAGGATAGCGCAGGGTCGTGTCGCCTTTAATGAAAAGAAGTCACTTCTATGCTCGCGAACGGTTAATTTAGAAATTCGGTTGTTGTCATAATAGTAACTGCCACCTAGCGTGTACTTCTGTATCGCACTTAAATGACAGGATTAGGGTGAGGTCAATGGCAAGAGCTGGTTGAGTTAACAAGTTCTTATGAACTATTCTTATAATTAAAGTTTATTAAAAATTTTAAAACTAAAGTTCACGTTTTATTATTAATGAAAACATAACATGGTGCAGTCGGGTAAAAAGTGAGAAGCGAGGGTGCAGTTGACATACCCAGATTCTCGGCACGTGGCGAGGTCGAAGACGACTATTCGTCGTCATTAACTAGTATTGTCAATGTTTGTAGGCCCCGTTCCAGAACTTTCCTGGAACAACACTTCTCGAGCCCATCCGGGAAGACAACGAAGTCTACCTTGAGGTGAACAAGGGTCAATTATTAGACGTGAAGAAAATAAACAATACACATAGGCTTCCATGCGGCCACCCACTGCGCTCTCGTTTAAAGATAACCTCAAAGAAAATTGGCGCAATTGGAGACAACGTTTTGAGCTCTATCTGAAGGCCATCTGACTCCGTTACGAAGCCCGCAGAACGACAAGTTGCAGTTCTCTTTCATGTGATCGGAGAGGAGGCGTTGGACCTATTCGACACATTTGGCCTGAAGGACGACGAGAAAACTGTGCTAGAAACTGGGATTACTGCTTTTAAAAATTTCTGCTCGCCCAAACAAACGAAAGTGTGAATCGACATACTTTTCTCACACTAAGGCAGCAACCAGGAGAAACTATTTCGTTGTTCATCACTGATTTGAGAAAGCTGAGCAGTGTGTGTGGTTTCGTTGCTCTCCGTGACAGTCTCATCAAGGACAGTGTGATCTATGGTGTGCTGGACCAGGACTTAAAAACAAGATTGTTGACAGAGGACGATCGGGACCTGGAAAAGTGCATAAACATTTGTAAAGCCGCCGAGCTGTCATAGAAGCAACATTGGAAGCTGAGGCCAAGGTGAAAGTCATAAAAGCATCGAAAAACAAAAATCAACTGAAGCAGAAGAAGAAATGGAAGCAGATAAGCAGTACGACACCGTGCCAACAGATGGCAGCGCAGCAGTAAGCAGCAGTATCAACAGACGGCAGCACAGCAGTCAACTCGCAAGCCGTTTCACCGTTCCGTTGCAACAAGTTTCATCCCAGAAACAAGTGTCCAGCGTGGGGGAAAGAAGTGCTCAAACTGTGGAAAGATGAATCATTTCGCACAAATGTATACAAATCAAAGTGTAAATATTATACAAAATCAAAATGAGAGTTTTGAAGTAAAGTCAGTGTTTAACTTTTCACTTTCAAAACAAAATGAAGACTGGTGCGAAACGATTCAAATTGACAATCAGCACAAGGTAAAAGTCAAATTTGACACCGGAGCACACCGCAATTTGATTTCATTGGAAAATCTCAAAAAAGTGTGAACTAAGGAGCCAGACCTTCAAGATGTCTTCTTTTGCAAAACAATTCACCCGTCGCTTACGCGAGTAAATCGTTGACTGATGTAGAAAAAAGATACGCTCA
Source organism: Agrilus planipennis (assembly GCF_000699045.2). Lineage (NCBI taxonomy): Eukaryota > Metazoa > Arthropoda > Insecta > Coleoptera > Buprestidae > Agrilus > Agrilus planipennis. The sequence goes on along the minus strand of NW_020439012.1, from coordinate 206,351 downwards.
AATTGAACACGAGACTTTAGGGATTTGTTTTGCTTGTAAGAGATTTAGTCAGTACATTTATGGAAAGAGAGTTGTTGAAACAGATCACAAACCGTTAGAGTTTATATTTAAAAAGTCAATAAATGACTGTCCACCGTCAAATTGTCACGAAAAAGATACTGAAGCACAAGTTTTCTTATTGGTAGAGTCGTTACCGATTTCCGTGCAGAAAAAATTAGAATTTCAAAAAGAAACGCACAATGACGAGGAAATGCAAATGTTGATAAAGTAAATTTTAGAAGGTTGACCAAGCGATTCCAAAAAGATACCTGAAGTAGTAAAACTATATCACAGTTAAGCTGACGAATTGTGTGTAATAGAAGGGTTTATTTTTAAAGGTAACAGAATTCGTAGTTCCTAGAAAACTGCGAAAAAAGATGTTAAATTTGATTCATTATTATCATCTTGGAATTGAAAAGCGTAAAAATTGTGCGAGAAAAATTTGGTATTGGCTATTCATGAATCAGCACATTGAAACCATTGTAAAAAGTTGCGAATCTTGTATGCAATTCAACAGATCGAACGTCAAACAACCTTTGTTACCACATGAAGTCCCGAATGCTCCGTGGGAAACAATTGCTATGGATTTGTTTGAATTTCAAAACAGTCATTGGTTTTTAGTTATTGATTATTTCAGCAAGTATGTGGAAGTTGCAAAATTGGAGAACATGTTTGGTTCAACAATTGTGTCAAAACAAAAGTCAATTTTTGCAAGATTTGGAATTCCGAAAAAAGCAATTTCTGATAATGGTACCCATTTTATAAATCGCGATATGCGAAATTTTGTAAATTCCTGGAATCTTGAACATGTAACGTCAAGTCCCGAATTATCCGAAATCGAATGGTATGGTTGAACGTCGTGTTGGTACTGTGGAAAGTATGTTTAAGAAGATAGAGCATAGCAGTAGAGATCCGACACTTGCATTGAGAGGATAAAAACATTCCGACTTCAAACGAAATAAAATCACCGAGCGAATTGTTATTTGCTTATGAAACGCGTGGAATTTTGCCGATTAATGTAAAAAGGAATAAGTGGGAAAATGAGAATGAGGTACTTAGGCAAAAATTGTTAAAAAGGTAAACCAAACAAAAACTTTTGTATGATAGAAACAGAAATTAGCAGATGATGTGTATATTCGAAAAGAAAAAGGTAAACCGTTAGAACCAGCAGTTGTAACAAAAATTTATGATAGACCGAGGTCATACGAAGTACAAATGTCAAACGATCGAAAACTTGAGAGAAATCGTTTGCATTTACATAATTAGACGACTGAATATATTTGTGATAAAATTGTACCAAATAACGCGATTCCAAATTTAACTCGAGGGAGTCCTGAACAAGCGAGTTCAGATGTTGTAAACAAAAGTGGTAGTTCTAAGTCAAAACAATCAAACTTATGTAACAAGATCTGGCAGAACTATAAAAACACCATCGTACTTAAAAGATTATGGCTCATAAGTTCAAAAGTATTTTTNATTTTTGAAAACTGTTTTAATTTAGGTTTATTTATTGATGTACAGCATGTAGTGTTATTAAGCAAAAGAAAAACACTATTCTAGTTGCGTAGATCTGGAAGTGAATCGAAAACAGTAGGTTAGCAGCAACTTAAAAGAAATACAACATGTAATCCGCTTTAAAAAAATAAGTGTAATTTTGTCAGGATAACTATACAATTGATACTTCGTCAAATAAGTAATTTTCTTTTAACTTATGCAAGCCTTAAAATTTTATTTATTTAAGCATATCTAATTACATGCGTATTATGATAATAATAATGCAGTAGTAATTCCTACAGAGGTATTATAACTATCTGTTTGTAGGAATGGGCATCTTACAAGCTAAAAGACAACTCAAAACATATCCTTGTAGTGGGAAAAATAATATAAGAACTAAATTCATGTAAAAGATAATAAAAGAAAAACAAGATACTCAAAGAAAGTCACCGAAATAATAAGGAAAAATCAACATTACTTTCTAAAAATATATAACAATGTACCTACATAGTACTCAATAAAAAAATAAGAAAATAATAAAACAATAAAAGGCAAACACTACTTTGAAGTTATCATACGCAGTCTAATAATACTCAAGTAGATAAATTTAAAAACTGACTGGACAGATTACCTGCTATAACGATAAGATAACTAACCATTCATAAGCATACAATTGAAATATGTTAAAAACACTATGTTTAACTATTGTGTTTTTATTAACTAAATTTAGTATTTTAGTTGGAGTTCATTTTTGCTATCCCTGGGGAACAGCATTTTTTTCTACATAAAAGGTACCCTGTGTCTTTCTCTGTACAAACTCACATTCGCATTTATAATATTAGCTAGAATTAACTTGATTTTTTATTAACATATTTAATGTTACGCATGCCTGAGAGTTCTAATTGTATGCAACTTCAGTTTATTTAGAATGGTCGTGTTCGTTACATTTTTGTGCGCATGTTCACGATTTTGCACATGCGTAATGAAGAAAATTATTTATAGTAGTTTCTTATGTCAAAAATTTGTTTACTTAAAATAGCAAATTGTAGGCATGACAAAGCATGCGTTTAACTAATTTTCTTCATTGCGCATGTACAAAATCGTGGANTCTTTAAGACTGATCGCGACTGGAATAGGATTCGACTGGAACTTGACTGTTACAGATAGTATGAATGCACACATTGTTTTTCATTTGATAATATTTTACCAGACCGAGATCTAATCGCTCGAACGAACCGCGATCGACCTTATAGTGTGGATCCAGCCTTACAAAAATCGTCAAAACAGTTTGTGTTTCCACATCTTTTGCATATAAAAAATGCAAATATTTTCGTAATCTTATTATGATGATCGTGGGTTTAACAAAATTAACTTCTAAGACTGATAACGACAAAAACTATTTATTTACATTAATTATTAAAGAACTTAAAAACACTATTAAATTATTACTAAACTTAGGTTATGAATTATTCTATTTATTTACACTACTGTTGATATATCACTATTCACTGCGCTATTTATTTCACTGCTATCACTGTCAATTTATTTCTGGATTCACTTCTACAAGGATCAATTTATTTCTTCTTTACTCGGCGATCGTCTCTTCCTTTAAATACTCTTTTGTTTACTTTTGGGAGCCTTCTCGAAACATCCGGATAGTTTCTTTTTTCTTTGAACTGTTTAACTGCTTTCCCAGAACACAAGTACGACACACATTTATAAATACAGCGCACATGAAGAAAGGCGCCCGCGGCTAGTCGGCGAATCGAAAAGCCCTTCACACACACATGTGCCCGAACGCACACAAACACTCGTGCTCGCTACACTATCCCCTCCTTAACGATTTTTTTACGTTTTCACTGTCCGTTTCGCAGGTCTTCTCAGGATTGGTGCGATTCGATTGGTACGGCGGAACAGGACTTCGATCATGTTCCGTACGATCCTCCAATGTAGGTTGTCCAGTCCACAACCAAGCTTAGGAATCGCCAGCTTCTGTAGGTTATTCTCCAGAAGATGTCCGCGGAGTTCCCTTACTGGGTCCCAAAGGTCTCTATAAATTGGTTTATTAGAGCATCTTCCTTTAGTTACTAGGTAATAGATACTGTGTCGTCCGTCAGGTAGGCCAAATCTGCGTTTGAATTTGGACGCGATACCACGGCTAATTCTGAGATCCTTTGAAACGCATTGGGCCAAAGAATGTTCCTTAGATATAGCAAAGAGGTCTCGTCGGATCTCTTGCGTCACTCCAAATCTCCTGTTAACATGGGGGTCTTCCTTCGTGAACTCTTCGAATGTGGGCTCGGAAGGAATAGTTATTGTTAGAAAATGATATTAATATAAATAATAAATGTACTTCTTCTGTCATCTAGTCTTGCTTTCGAACATATTTAATGTATTGTCTGTACATTTTCTACTTTTCTCAATAAAGTTACAATCAGTTGGTCAGCCCACGTTGTTATGGGCCCAGTCTCAAAATTAATTCCAAAGTAATAGTTATTGTAAGTATTTTCGTGTGCAGAGTTCAAATTTTCTTGGGAATGTACCAAGGCTAAAAGGTCGCGAGAACTACGATGATTGGACGTTCGCAGTAGAGAACTTGCTGATACTCGAAGGCGTCGATAAATACATAAAGGAAGAATCTCCTAGTACTTCTGCAGCAACAGTAGACGCGATAGATGTGAAAACGCAGGCGAAAGTGATTTTGACGATAGATTCATCTCTATATGTGCACATAAAGCATGCGAAGACCACGAAGGAATTGTGGACGACTTTAAAGTCATTGTTCGACGATTCAGGATTTTCGAGGATGATTACTTTGCTTCGTCATCTAATTTCTATAAGGTTAGAAAACGGCGAAAACATGACGGATTATGTGACACAAATAGTTGAGACATCACAGCGATTAATGGGCACAAGATTTGAAATTAATGATCATTGGACGGTTCATGCCCATGATCATGGCTATTGAGCACTCTGGGATTGGAATAACGGCAGATTCGATTGAAACCAAACTACTCGATATGGAATCAATTCAAGTGAGTGAAACGGATTGCAATTCAGCATTACTTGCAAGAAATTGGAGTAAGAAGAATAAATGTGGCAACACTAGCAAGCATAGACAACAGACTTAACTATAACTTGTTAACAATAACATGTCACAATTGCAAAAAAAATGCTCATTATCGAAATCAATTAAAAACATCAAATTTTTGCGAACAATGGACTTGAATATTGTATCAAAGAGTTTAAAGATTTTTTGAAGAATGCAGGCATAGTACACCAAAAGACGAACCCCTACACGCCCGAACAGAATAGTCTTAGTGAGAGGTCAACCAGGGCCTTGTGGATTGAGCCAGATGTCTTTTGTTTAAAGCAGATCTCGAGAAGAAGTTCACTGGGCTGATGTTGCAAATACTGACGTATATTTGAAAAATAGATCAATAGCTTCAGGTGTAGAGAAAACTCCGTACAAAATTTGGACAGGCAGAAAACCAAACTTACAGGAGATACGCATTTTTGATAGTCCAGTTATGGTCCATATTCTAAAGGAAAAACGTAACAAGTGGGACAAAAATGCTAGAAAACACATACTAGTAGGATTTAGTGAAAATGTCGAAGGTTACATTATTTATGATCCTGTGAGGAACCAAGTGACTACTAGTAGAGATGTGATAATACTGGAGAAGAAAAAGATCTTACTGTCTGTATAGAAAACTTAGATTCAGTGGGGAAATCTATGGAGGAATCTGTGCTTAAACTTAAAGCTTCAGATCAGTCAAGCTCGAGTGATTCTGAGTCAGACTACCTGGATGTAAAAGATGAGAGTGTGCTTCCTGCAGCAAGCGGATAGCAGCTACACGCAGAAAACACTTCAGACAGAAAGATGACAATAAATTCACCAGCTACAACTGCGGAAGAGAAATCGAAGCGACATAGGAAAAGACCTGAGCGTTATGGATATGCCAACATGTGCTATAGTGGAGTTAATGAGATGACATATGCAGAGGCGATAAGTGGTCCTGAGAAACGACAATGGTTGCAGGCAACGCTGATAACGAAGTATGGGAAGTCGTTGATGCTCCAGATAACATTAGTGTAGTGCAGTGCAAGTGGGTGCTTAAAAAGAAATTTGATCATAACAATAAAGTGCGGTATCGTGTGCGGTTGGTAGTCAAAGGCTTTACGCAGAAAGCCGGTGTTAACGACCTTAACACGTTCTTACCAGTAATTCGGCATTCAACATTGCGGTTACTATTAGCTATGAGTGTACAATTAAATATGGATGTTACCCACTTAAATGTCACAACAGCTTTTATTAGTGGTCACTTAAAAGAAAGTATTTTCATGCACCTGCCAGATGGTTTTCCTATTGGAGATTCAAATAAAGTATTAAAATTAAAAAAGACTGTTTATGAACTAAAGCAATCGTAAAACTATGTAATTTGGGATATAGCAAGAGTTAACTAGAGCCTTGTATGTTTATTAAAAATCATAGAAATGGTCAGAAAACTGTTGTAAGCATTGATGATTTTTTAATATATTTTAGCATAATAAGACTGAAACAGATTGTTCAATAGTCATTGAATAAAAAATTTAAAATAAGAAATCTAGGTCAAGTTAAGCAATACTTAAGCATGAAAATCAACATTAACAGAAACTCTAATGTAATCACTATAGATCAGCAGCATTATATCGAACAATTGTTACAAAAATTTAATATGTCTGATTCTAATTTAGTTGATACTCCTATAGAGTGTAAATTAGATATAGAAGAGTCAAATGTTTGTGATAATAAATTACCATACCAAAAACTACTAGGTAGCTTAATGTATTTGGTTTTACTGACTCGGCCAAATATTCCAAAGGAAGAGCAGACCTGGTGGGATTTGTAGATGCAAATTGGGCAAGTTGCTCAATTGATAGACGGTCATACACAGGATTCTGTTTTATGAAATCTGAATCTGCTATTTCTTGGGAAAGCAAGAAACAAAAAACTGTAGCGTTAAGCAGTTGTGAAGCTGAATACATGTTGGTCGGCCTACGTTATTGAGTTTCATTAGTTCATAATAATCTGGCCCGCGCCTCTTCTCCATTTGTACCGGCGAATGGAGCCAAGCGATTAAAATGGACTACCTTCGGCTTCCCATTTAAAGTTTTCTTAATTCGGTAGATCACGTCGTTAATCCACAATCTCATAGGGTTCTTTCCAATTTTGTTGGAACTTAGGTGATAGTCCATGACGACGACGAGGATTATACAACCAAAAGAGATCTCCAGTTTGGTAACCACCTGCTGTAGCCTTGATACCGTAGTTTTCTTTAATCCTGTCACTAGCAATCTGTGCATGCAGACGAACCGACTCGTGGATATCGTTAAGCTTTCTTCGGAGGTTGGTAACATAATCTTCTCCAGCCAAATCATCTCCTGGTTTACAGCCGAATTTGAGGTCACAAGGTAGTCGTAACTCCCTTCCAAAACGGACACTGGCAAGTGTTTGGCCAGTCGTTTCGTGGACAGATGAACGGTATGTCATTAAAAATAAAGGCAAATAACGGTCCCAGTCCCTTTGGTGATCAGACACTACCTTGGAGGGATATTTAATCAAGGTTTGGTTCATTCACTCAACCATGCCGTCCGATTGTGGATGGAGTGGAGTAGTTCGAGGTTTATTTATTCCTAGGAGCTCGCATATTCCACGGAATACATCCGATTCGAAATTCCTCTCTTGGTCTGAGTGCAACTCCAAGGGCACCCCAAAACGACTGATCAACTCATTCACCAGCTCCTCAACTATGGTTTCGGACTCCTGGTGCGGAAGGGCATAGGCTTCAACCCACTTGGTAAAATGGTCCATAACCACGATGTACTTGTTACCTTTCTCGGACTCTGGGAATGGACCCGCCACATCGTTTGCGATTCGTTCGAAGGGGCCACCGACATTGTATTAACGCATTGGCGCCCTTGGCCTTTTCTGTGGTCTATTATTCGCTGCACAGGTGGTACAATTCTTACACCAATTCTTGACATCTTCCTTACAGTTTATCCAATGAAATCGCTCTCGAACTTTCCCAAGCGTCTTATTCATTTCAAAATGGCCGCCAGATGATCCATCATGAAGAATGTTTCGAAGAATAACCTATTGCTTCCTATCTTTCTCCCCATCTGGACTTTCAACAACACGCTACAGGATGCCATCCTCCAAAACCATTGAATCCCACTGAGTCTATAACGATTTTAGTACTTGGGTATAGGAAGAAATTTGCTGCCACGATGGTCGTTTTCCGTCTCTCTTCCATTCCATCACCTTCTTCAAGTTCGGGTCGTTTTCTTGGTCGTGTTTTATATTTTCAGGTAACCACTCCTTATCGATTACCGCGACGCGTCGAATTGGCTCTTCATTCTTTTCCATTCGATCACACTGCTTGCAGTCTCTTTGACAAGATCTTCTGGAAAGTGCATCGGCATTCGTGTAGGGTGAATTTTCGTCCATATAGGTATTTATAAAAATGTTCTATACCCTTGACTACAGCCAGCATCTCTCGCCTAGTGACACAGTAGTTTCTTTCGGCTTTTGACCATCTCTTAGTCATCTTGTAACTGCGAAAGAACGGCTCCTATTCCCACATTGCTGGCATTACGGCAGCATCTAAAGCAACTTGCCAGTATCAGCTCTTCAAATCGAATGCAGAAAAGTTTTTTAAGTCAGAAAGCATGTACAAGGTGTCATCAATCAGCGGTAGTGGATAACTGTCTTTCTTGGTTACGTTGTTGAGCTGTCGGTAATCCACACAGAAACGGGTTGTCCCATCCTTCTTCTTTACTAATACTACCATCAATTTGAGGATGGCTCAATTATGCCGGTCTCCTTCATTTCGGGGATTATTAGCTCTGCTTCTTCCTTCTTGACCAGGGGCAATCGTCTAGGTCTTTTAAAATATTATTCTAAAAATTCATTTTTGAATTTTATACCTACTACACACTACCTCAAATTAATGAGGGAAAAATTGTTGCTGTTGTCACAACCCCGCCGGGGATCGAATCCGGGACCCTTGGCTAAACTACGAGAGATGAATTTTCAGAATGATATTTCATATTAAACTAACTCACTTCGAAAAGATGTCTTAATTGTATGTATGTCTAGGTCATTGACGAATAGGCTGCGCATTACCGGCATTGATCTTGTGTTTTACGATATTGGTCCTTCCCCTACCATTCTTGTCAGTCTCAAAGACGTCGAAATTCTGACAAAGTAGATGTTGCACTTTGCATTTCTGTTCACTGGTTAGATTCCTACAATATCTGTCAATCACTCCAGGTACTGTTTCAGAATTTACCTGCTGATTCACACAGTAGCCGAACCCTGCCCTGTTTAATAAATTCTTTAATAAATGGGTTAATCTAGATTTAGTGAATTATTCCAAATGTACAAAAAATTATCGCGAAAAAATATTTGAAAATAACGTGACAGAGTATTCGGATGAAAAGCTAAATGTAGCCATAGATGTGTTGTCAGGTCTGC
>NW_020439012.1:187914-196009 GCF_000699045.2 Agrilus planipennis | reverse complement strand
GTCTGAAGTATCTACTTTTCAGACAGAGGTACGTATACTATTTTTTGTCATGTTTGTGCGAAAAGCTCGTCATTAAATTGATATTTGGCGAAATAAGAGTAAATGATTTAGAGGTTAGAAAGACATTGCCATTGGACAATTGATTTCTGCGCATGCCCATGAACTTCAGCGCATGCGCTCAAAAGACTAATTTCCTTTCCTCTCGACTAAAACACGGCGGAAAAGAAGCCATTTCTTCCTTATTTCGTAGCATGCAAAACGAGCTTTCCTCGCTAACATGACAAAGAAGTACATTCTTTGGGCACGTACACTGTAATTAAGATACTTAAAAAATCATACAATAGTGATAAAACTTCGTAAGATGTATTTTCAATACACATTTAAATTAAAAAATTAAAAGGCTGACTACTGGCACAATTACCCTATACATAGTCAAACTTTTAGGCGGATTTGTTTTTAGTGTGGCTGTGTACTCGCTTTTTCTTCTCGAAAAAAACGTTCCTTCTTGTGATCAGTTTTATCTTTTTGACATTTTGAGTCGTAACATATAGTTATTTTCATGTCAGAGGTACGGTTTGAAATTATTCTGCTTTTTTTTACCCACTAATCACAAACGGCGAAACAAATTCAAACAGCAAAGACCACTTTTTGGACAATTTATAGAATCTCCGCAACTGTGTCTAGTATTTTCAATACGGCTAAGGTACCTTTTAATATGTTTATTGCTACTTCATTGCATTCCCAACGTCTTAAAACTTGTTAGGTTTCTTCGGTCAACACTACAACATAATAATTAAAAACTACTTCCTGCAAAATGTGCATTAAGAAGCAAATACAAGATTGAATAAGTAGGCATGTTCTTTTATGACTTTAAAGTGATAATCGCACGTGGACGCATCCAAGCACTCCAGGTAAACGTACGATATTCTTAAATAAAATATCGGTTAGATTTTGGTTTTGGAAGATTGTAGAGAAAATTGTCGATTGATACATATGTTGAATGCATATCTCTAAGAGTGTCTCCTACAAATTGGCTGTAAGGTCAATCCAAAAGATTGTAATTTTTTTTACCACCTTTCCAAGCTGGTTTAATATCGCCAGCGACTTAAAACATTACTATTTTAGAAAAGAGCAAATATGTCACAAATCAATGCTAAAGTTTAATGAATTTTTTTGTTGCGTTCTCAGGATAAAGTAAGTCGAAATCACATTCGAGCTGTAAAATTTAAAACAACTTAACAACGTCTATCTACTTTTATTTAAACATAGTTACACCAGTGTCTTGGGGTTGCTTCAGGAATCACCTTCTTGACCTTGACGCAACATGTGAGTTTTTCTCAATTTTTCTTCTATTTCCGGCAATGGGTCGGTAGTACTTTCTAGTTAGATAATACCTTCGCAATCTAAACCATGTTGTAACATATAATTCAGAAAAAACTGTAATTTCGGTATGTAAAAACTGCTTCATTTATGTACCCTCTAAATCGCTAATATTTGTGATATTCTGTAGAAATATTAGTTACCCTCAAACTGCCGAATCAGAAGTTCTAAATTCCATTTCTTCAACAAATTAATCACTTTCATTTTTTTCTCACAACTTTTATCTGATGTATCTATTTCACATTAAAACCAAAGACAAAATGAATTTGAAACGATGTGTAATGTGTATCACGCAAGCGCATAGAAATATTACCATTATAGCGTTCTAACTTTCAACAAACTTATTTGTTACCAGAACAAAGTACACTAGTAACTATTTCTTTTTAACAAACTGTTTGTTATAAATAGTAAATACGCCTACAAATTTTTGCTTCATAAGGAAACTATTGCTGTTTGTAACGGTACGTAAAGCAATTTTTAAAATCAATAAGTACTTTTGTCTACTTAAGTAAATATTTGTTTTTTGAAATAAAATCTATGTAACATATTTTATTTTGTTGTCAGGGCCAATTAATTTTTTCCGTGTAGTTTATATGCAAACTATACAAGGGCGGGCTGAAAAGTTCGTAGGTTGACCCATATATGGCTCTGCTAGTATCAAATCCATATGATCTTTAGTTAGCCCTAACCTTCAAAAGACACGTGTATAAATTTGACAGCTGTTGCACAATTAGTATCTGAGCTAGCATTTTTAGTGAAAGAACGTTTGTTGTTTGAAAAAGAAAGTGCTGTTTTATCACGACAATTCACCGTGTCACAAATCAATTAAATCGATGGCAAAATTCCATAAATTGGGCTTCGAATTGCTTCTGTATCCACTGTACTCTCCAGATCTGTCCCCCAGCGACTTTTTTCTGTTCTCAGGCCTCAAGAGGGTACTTGCTGGACAAAACTTTTGCGCCGATGAAGAGGTAATCGCCGAAACTGAAGCCTATTTTGAGGCTAAAAACAAATCGCATTATAAAAACGGTATCGAAAAATTGTATGACTTCNGATAGGTCTCAAGAATACGTCCCATCTTCCATTTGAGGGGTGGAAGGTTATCTTCACGAAGTATTACCAACATTCCAGGTTTGATTGGAGTAGTTCGAGAGATGCACCATCGTTTCCGTTGTTGCAGTTGGTATAAATACTCTCTTTGCCAACGCTTCCAGAAATGCTGAACCATTTGAAACATGTGTTGGTATCGGTTAAGTCGATTTGTAGGAATAGTAGTTACGTCCATTTGGGGTGGAGCTGTTATCGGACATCCAATTAGAAAATGGCCTGGAGTAAGTAGAATCAGGTCGTTGGGATCATCCGAAAGAGGAGAAAGACGTCGAGAGTTCAGACACGCTTCGACCTTGGTCAACCGGGATAGCGACGAATACTTCTGTAGCAGTCCGAAATCGTTGTTTGTTGAAATTAGTACAACTGGTTGGGTTCTGGCTTCTGTCTCAATGACTGATGGATTTTCAATTATGTCCTGATGTTGAGGCCAATCTCGAATTACAGTTCGTGATAGTGTGTCACTGTTATTTTTAAGCAATTCGTAAAGTTCTCGTACGCAGCTTGTGGCTAGATACGGCGCTGACGCAGTCCCATAGGTAACTGTGTTGAGTTCGTAATGTTTGATTGGGCATGAGGGTGTACGCCGCCACAAAATCCTTTGGTAACGTCGATCGTCTGGATGGACCAATACTTGTCGGTACATTTTGGCAATGTCTCCCGACAGGACGTAGCGATGTTTCCTAAAACGAAGGACAATAGAGAATAAATCGTCTTGGACGGTTGGGCCAACAAGTTGAATGTCGTTCAGGGAAATTCCTGTGTCCGATTTTGACGATCCGTCAAAAACCACGCGTAACTTTGTCGTGCTGCTGTCTATCTTTGTGACGGCATGATGAGGTAGATAGTATCCTGCTGTTGCCATCTCCGTAATATCCGAAATCTCAGATATGTGTCCAAGCTGTTCGTATTCGTCCAGGAAGGCTACATACTGGTCACGAAGTTCTTTGTTCCTGGAGAGTTTTTGCTCAAGGGATAGCAACCGTTTTTCAGCGATCAATCGAGATTCACCTAATTTTCTTGTGTTCTCCTTGAATGGAATTCTGACCACGAAACGTCCCTTACTGTTTCGTGTCGTTGAACTGCCAAAGTGTTGCTCAAAGCGGTCCCGTTCGTTGATAGCAAGAGTGCTGTGGGTTTCTTCACAGCCTTTAAATTTAGCAATGTCCTCGTGGAGTTGTTGGTTGGTGACAAGATGGTAAGATGTTTTTGGTAGCTCTGGAATAAGCTGCCTAGGTAGCGGTCCAGTTACCACCCATCCCAACTGAGTTTTCTGGATTGTCGGTTGTCCAGGTCCCAATTTAAATTGTCCAATGCACAGTAGCTCCCAGAATATCTCTGCGCCGATCAGCATGTCAATTGGTCCAGTTTCCCCGAAAGAGGGATCTGCTAGCGGAAGTTCTGATGGAATTGGCAACAACGCTTTGTTCCAATGGAAGGCTAGGGAGGTTGCTTGTGATTTTTGGCAGAATTAAGCATGATAACATAGCTTTGAACCTAGAACATCGAGATAACATGTTAACGTGCATGCGATATTTTATAGATTGCGAGGATTGCTGGATTCCACAGATGGTGATGTTCATACGTTCTACCGGTAATCCCAATTTTCTCGAAAAGTCTTCGGTAATGAGATGCGACTGTGAGCCCGAGTCCAAAAGTGCTCTGCACATGTGTTTCTTTCCCGAATTGTCCAAAACGTAAACCAAGGCAGTTGACAGAAGTATGTGAGGCGTATCACCAAGCGTGGTATGCGCCAGAAGAGTGTTGGTTTGCGTATTGGAAGTTGGTGCCTGTTCAATTCCGCTTTGATCTTCTTGTGAAGTTACATGTAGTAGCGTATTATGTTTTTTTGAACATCTTCGACATCCGCTGATGAAGCAAGACTTGTTGCGGTGACCTGGTCGAAAGCAGTTGAAACATATTTGCAGCCGTTGCACTTCGCTAATCCTTTCTGCTGTTGATAAGTTTCGAAACTTTTCACAATGGTATAGAGTGTGTGATTCTGCGCATAATGGACAATTGGGTTGAGATGTAGTTACATGAGTCGAAACACGATTTTCTTGTCCACGATAGTTCTGCTTGTTCCCCAACTTGTGATTGACCTTTTCTATTTTGGGTTGTTCAACAGTAGATCGTTCCAAATACTTGCAGTGTTGTTCTATAAACATTGTGAAGTCCTTTACAGTCGCTGGGCTAGGCAGTTTAATGAGATATCGTTCCCATTCATGTTTTGCTGTGGTCTCGAGTTTGGTTGATAGAAGATACACAATTAAGGTGTGCCAATAATCAACTGGTTGTCCCATCGATTTTAGAGCCAACAGATGATTGTTGGCATCGTCAATGAACTGCCTTAACCTGGTATGTGATTCTTTGGTCACTTGCGGCAGTTCAAAAAGAGCCTTTGTATGGTAGTGAATAAGTGCGGTTGAGTCTTCGTACCTGTCCTTTAATCCTTCCCATGCTAGTAAATAGTTCGCTTCTGACACACCAAGGGCCTGAATGACACGCGCTGCATCTCCCTTCAGTGTCGAATTTAGATAATGAAATTTTTGTATATTCGACAGTGCACTATTGGTGTGGATTAGAGACTCGAAGGTGTCCCGAAATTGTAGCCAGCGATCATATGCACCATCAAATGTTGGCAATGATATTTTTGGAAGTTGAACAGCGCCATGACCTTCCCATGATGTTGGAGATTGGATGCCCACAGGAACTGTTTGTTGGGATCTCAATTGTGTCTGGTTTATGAAGTTCTTAACTGCTGCAATTGTCTCGAAAAATAAGGTTTCGAAGATTTCCCGTTCTTGTAGGTGATTGACTTCTAAATCTGTCCCATTAACCAGTTGTTCAATTCGCGATTGCACATCATCGAATTTGTCCAATAGTAAGTCCGCGCGTTGTAAGCGTTCACTTAAAACACTCGCGTCAACATTTCCGTTATTTTGCACAGAATCAAAAAAGTTCTTAAATCGTGTTAAACCTGCCTTTGATCGCGCACGCTCGTCCACTAACAGCTTAAGCGATTCCTTGTTCACTGAATCGGTAGGCATTTTGATTTATTATTAAATATATAAAGTTCTTAAAGAAATTAAATAAACTTCACAATAATGTCCAAGTCCACAATTATTGCAAATACAAAATACAAAAAAGTCCTAGCTTAACAATATTTAGTCACAATTGTTAAAAATAACGTAAGTACTTACAGAAACAATGTAGTCCTAGTTCAGAACAATGTTTAAGTACACAATTGTTAAAAAATAACGTTTGTACTCACAAAATAAAATAGACCTTTCATTAAGTTTATTGTCTTCATTATCAGATTTAGTAATACAAATATTAGTTTTTGGTTTTTTATTTGCAGGTTCACTACCATTTCCTGATGATGTTGATGGCTTTGTCATTGTAATCGAAGGTTTTGTTATTGTTGCTGAGACATTTTTAGAAGCATTCAAATCATAATCTCCTGTTTGCTACTCGATCGAATATATTTTTCTTGTTGTGTAATGAATTTTCGATATAACCTCCATTTTTCTAATGTGATCTGAGATCTTTTGTCATTACATCTAAATTACCGTCTAACGGTTGACTTCTGCGCATGCTCATTCAATTTCAGATTACTATTTTTTGTCATGTTTGTACGGAAAGCTCGTCATTAAATTGATAGTTGGTGAAATAAGAGTAAATGATTTAGAGGTTAGAAAGACATTGTCATTGGACAATTGATTTCTGCGCATGACCATGAACTTCAGTGCATGCGCTCAAAAGACTAATTTCCTTTCCTTTCGACTAAAACACGGCTGAATAGAAGCCATTTCTTCCCTATTTCATAGCATGCAAAACGAGCTTTCCGCGCTAACATGACAAAAAAGTACATTCTTTGGGCACGTACACTGTAATTGAGATACTTAAAAAATCATAAAATAGTGATAAAACTTCGTAAGATGTATTTTCAATACACATTTAAAATTAAAAAATTAAAAATCTGACTACTGGCACAATTACCCTATACATAGTCAGACTTTTAGGCGGATTTGTTATTAGTGTGGCTGTGTACTCGCTTTTTCTTCTCGAAAAAGTCGTTCCTTCTTTTGAACAGTTTTATCTTTTTGACATTTTGAGTCGTAACATATAGTTATTATCATGTCAGAGGTACGGTTTGAAATTATTCTGCTTTTTTTTTACCCACTAATCACAAACGGCGAAACAAATTCGAACAGCAAAGACCACTTTTTGGATAATTTATAGAATCTCCGCAACTGTGTCTAGTATTTTCAATACGGCTAAGGTACTTTTTAATATGTTGCTACTTCGTTGCATTCCCAACGTCTTAAAACTTATTAGATTTCTTCGGTCAACACTACAACATAATAATTAAAAAATACTTCCTGCAAAATGTGCATTAAGAAGCAAATACAAGATTGAATAAGTAGGCATATTCTTTAAAGTGATAATCGCACGTGGACGCATCCAAGCACTCCAGGTAAACGTACGATATTCTTAAATAAAATATCGGTTAGATTTTGGTTTTGGAAGATTGTAGAGAAAATTGTCGATTGATACATATGTTGAATGCATATCTCTAAGAGTGTCTCCTACAAATTGGCTGTAAGGTCAATCCAAAAGATTGTAATTTTTTTTACCACCTTTCCAAGCTGGTTTAATATCGCCAGCGACTTAAAACATTACTATTTTAGAAAAGAGCAAATATGTCACAAATCAATGCTAAAGTTTAATGAATTTTTTTGTTGCGTTCTCAGGATAAAGTAAGTCGAAATCACATTCGAGCTGTAAAATTTAAAACAACTTAACAACGTCTATCTACTTTTATTTAAACATAGTTACACCAGTGTCTTGGGGTTGCTTCAGGAATCACCTTCTTGACCTTGACGCAACATGTGAGTTTTTCTCAATTTTTCTTCTATTTCCGGCAATGGGTCGGTAGTACTTTCTAGTTAGATAATACCTTCGCAATCTAAACCATGTTGTAACATATAATTCAGAAAAAACTGTAATTTCGGTATGTAAAAACTGCTTCATTTATGTACCCTCTAAATCGCTAATATTTGTGATATTCTGTAGAAATATTAGTTACCCTCAAACTGCCGAATCAGAAGTTCTAAATTCCATTTCTTCAACAAATTAATCACTTTCATTTTTTTCTCACAACTTTTATCTGATGTATCTATTTCACATTAAAACCAAAGACAAAATGAATTTGAAACGATGTGTAATGTGTATCACGCAAGCGCATAGAAATATTACCATTATAGCGTTCTAACTTTCAACAAACTTATTTGTTACCAGAACAAAGTACACTAGTAACTATTTCTTTTTAACAAACTGTTTGTTATAAATAGTAAATACGCCTACAAATTTTTGCTTCATAAGGAAACTATTGCTGTTTGTAACGGTACGTAAAGCAATTTTTAAAATCAATAAGTACTTTTGTCTACTTAAGTAAATATTTGTTTTTTGAAAGAAAATCTATGTAACATATTTTATTTTGTTGTCAAGACCAATTCATTTTTTTCAGTGTAGTATATTTAACATCTTGTCCCATTTAACACTGTCAAAAGTTTTTTCTAAATCTACAAATCCTATGTACGCA
>NW_020439012.1:175906-183945 GCF_000699045.2 Agrilus planipennis | reverse complement strand
ACGTCCGGCGTGCTTTACCCCAGAGGACGCCATCATTTAATTTCAGTAGTTGAACGTTTTACTCGGGATCATAATGTGGTGGTTTCCCGTTGCCTTCCACATCGCAGTATTGTGCATCAGAGTGCCATACCGATCCTCGTGATCTCTGCCACCCTGAGTACTGAAAGAGCTGCTGCCCTCTTTCAGGGACTTGTCTTAGTCTGGTTTCTCTTTAAGAACCCCTCCATTATGGTTGAACCTATGGTCCGGCTCCCTAAATCATCGAAACTCGCAACACACATTGTGTACATCTATATATATTCGGAACCTAAAAGAACGGTGAGTGGGGCCTCTAATAAGGAATACGTTAGATTGCTCTAAAGCAGGTAAACACATTCCAATGTTGCCGGAAAGAAACCGATTCCGAATTTACGTTATAGTCATCTAGGTTCACAATTAGCACTAATTAAATTTGTGGATTTGCATAACGTAAAATATAATGTTAATAAGGCAATTTTATAAACTTAAAGCCATTACGCAAACATGTTTTCTTTTCGACTTGTTCATGTTGGTACTATGTTTTTGCGAATTATTAATTAAATATTGACTACCAAACGATAATTATAATATATTTTCGGGCCGACTAACATCATACTTTTATTAGTTAACGCCAAATGTTCGAACTCGATTTCTATTTGCTTACAAACCAATTACAAACGGTTAGCAATATCTCAATTTTGTAGGTTAACATCAAATAGGCATTGACCTGTCTAAATACCAGCTCGATGTGCTAAGTGTTTCATTATTTCATGCTTTGAATAACGAAGGGCGATAACATAACTCGCCCGTCAACCTAGTGGGTGTTCTCGATCATTTACGACTGATTATTTGATCAGCGTAGTGTATATGCCAATTTGTGCACTGAGTGGGCTTACAAATGACAATTAAAAAAGATAAGAGGAACATTCTCGAAATTTGGAAAAAAAGTGCTTTATTTGGTTTGATAATACTTTAAATCTAATAAAATGCTCTAAATAGAAAAACACTTACAGAATGAAGGTTAAATTTTACTTTCTATCATGTGACTGTTATCATTGTAAATTAGTTAAGATATTGTTAAAAAAATACACGTGTAAACTTTTATCTAATGTGTCGCTATGCAGTAAATACGTATTCAAAAAGAAACCTAGAAAAATCCTGTGAGACATGTTTTACTATACAAAAACCTAATTAATATTAATATACATTCAACACTCGCTATAAATCTGTAGTCATTCGTACGCCCACTAACACAGCCAATTATGTATTAGCCGATGTCGTCAATTCCAGTTGATTTTTTGTTAGATAAACAAGAAAAAATCCTAGCCTGTTGCATAACTCGCTCGTAACAAAACTAGATTGCGAACCAGGATCGAGAAGAGCCCTACAATAATGAACATTTCCGTGAATATCGGATACCTTAACACTAGCCGTTGATAATAAAACTTGTGGGTCATTTGATGAATGATTAGATAAGGTAACTTCATTTGAATTGTTTGATGGACTGGGTTGCTGCAAATCTTGCTTAGAATTTTGATTTAAGGTGTTAATTTTAGAATCCCGCTCACGATAATTTTGATTTTATATGTGCAAAAGAGTGTTGTGCTTTTTGTCACACTTTTTACAATTTCGCATTTTACATTCCCTAATTTTATGAAATGGTTTCAAAGAGTTTAAACATAATCGGAGTCGCTTCACTTGCGAAATACGCTCATATATAGGGTGTCCCAGTTATAATAATTAATATTTATACCACAGANGTAATTATTTTCTTTTAACAAACTAGTTTGTTATAAATAGTAAACACGCCTACAAATGTTTGCTTCATAAGGAAACTATTGCTGTTTGTACGTAAAGCAATTTTTAAAATCAATAAGTACTTTTGTCTACTTAAGTAAATATTTGTTTTTTGAAATAAAATCTATGTAACATATTTTATTTTGTTGTCAGGACCAATTAATTTTTTCCGTGTAGTTTATATGCAAACTATACAAGGGCGGGCTGAAAAGTTCGTAGGTTGACCCGTATATGGCTCTGCTAGTATCAAATCCATATGATCGTTAGTTAGCCCTAACCTTCAAAAGACACATAAATTTGACAGCTGTTGCACTATTAGTATCTGAGTTAGCATTTTTAGTGAAAGAACGTTTGTTGTTTGAAAAAGAAAGTGCTGTTTTATCAAGACAATTCACCGTGTCACAAATCAATTAAATCGATGGCAAAATTCCATGAATTGGGCTTCGAATTGCTTCTGTATCCACCGTACTCTCCAGATCTGGCCCCCAGCGACTTTTTTCTGTTCTCAGGCCTCAAGAGGGTACTCGCTGGACAAGACTTTCGCGCCGATGAAGAGGTAATCGCCGAAACTGAAGCCTATTTTGAGGCTAAAAACAAATCGCATTATAAAAACGGTATCGAAAAATTGTATGACTTCTATAATCGTTGTATCGCCCTCTAAGGGAACTATATTGAATAATAACATCAATACTCTTAGGTACCTATCGTCGGGTTGCTGCTGTTACCTCGTTGCAGCTTAGTAGTAGAGTACTAATACCAGGGGCACCGGTTTGATCCCCGGTGAGGGAGTTACAGCAGAAACATTTTTTTCGCATTAATTTGAAGTTATCTGTAGTATTTAAAGTTAATTTAAAAATTAGTTGACTAATGCATTGAATTTAACCGTACAAAAATTACAAACGCATTTTTACCTGAACTGCTTCNAGTTTCTAACAGGTTGTTCAGTTTGCTTTGAATTGTTGTGGAATTTACTTGTTTGTTAGTGTTAGTTTATTTATTTAGTGGTCATTTCATAAAAGACTATTACAATAAGGACAATTAGTAGTGTGATAGTGCATTCTAGTAGGTTTCTTATTCAACCGTCAGTTGGTGGTGAGTTACATTACTGTAGTGCCTATCGTATAATTCGAATATTCCTGGTATCTTGGCCAAAATTCGCAACAACTGGGTACACCGCTGTCAGTGTTGCATTGAAGCGAATGGCGGACAATTTCAACATTTTTTATAAAAGGTACGCTTTTCTTTTTCATTTTTTTTTACAAGGTGGAAGTGCATTCGGCTTCTTCCCAATAGGTACTTGTTACATCCACACTAGATCAGCTGATCAACGTTAGTCGCCTAGATCCAGGCCCGTAATGAAACAAATTGTAAGTTCAAATTTACAAAGGCGATTTGCGAGCTCAATTGTCACTGGATTGAAAAATTGTATTTTTTGTTGTATTTTGTGTCAGGAAGCCATGGTTCTTTTTTTAATTATTATAAATGGGACACCCTGTATAGTTAGTTTGAGGAAAGACTCACACATAAATATGGGATGTGAACCCTTGCATAAAGCACAAATAGATTTGAATGTACTTACATGCACATTTGTGTTTTTGCTACAAGTAACCTTAGAACTAGACTTATTGTAACCTTGATTATTGCCTATATTTTGGCTACTTTTTGTAGCCTCAATAGAACCGAGAATGTGACAGCGTTTTCCAAGAAAACCTAAAAATTCTTGTAGATTAGGAAAATCGCCAGAAGGCTGAAATAGTTCCCATTCATGACGGGTTGCACTAGTAATTTTGGAAGTAATTATATGTATAAGTAGTACACCAGCCGTCGGTTGATCATAATTCTTTAGTGATTGAATTATTTTTAGTGTATTGTCTAGCAATTTTTGTAATGATGCGTACGAGTCTTTGTGAATTGACTCTAAATTAAAAAGAGATTTAATCTTATTTTGAACGATAAGCTTTTTGTTTTCAAAACGTTTTCTTAATATATCCCAAGCAACTAAATAATTATCTGAGGATACATTTATTGATTTAATTGCTTGTGACGTTTCGCCCTTTAACGCCGATATTAAATAATAAAATTTCTGGACATTAGATAGACGTAAATTACTATGTATTAAAGAATCAAACGCATCGTGAAACTCAAGCCAATTTTCGAACTCACCATTAAAAGTTGGTAGCTGAATACTTGGTAAACGTAAAAAGTTCTTCCCCATATCGGGTTCTAAATTGACAGGTTTTGTAATATGTTGATTTGAATTGTTCTTGGTTCTATTAATAAGGGATTTAATTTTTGCATTGATTTCAAAGAAATTGTTTTAGAACGTTTCGTAATCAATATCATGGGTTGGTTCATCGGAAATATTGATAATTTGCAAATGAATCCATTCGTAGTCATTTAACAAATCTTGGTCTCTTTGGAGACGATCTTGTAATTCTAAGATATCTGTTTCGCTTATAGTTTCTTTGGATGAAACTTGTCTGAAATAATTTGTCAATCTAGTAAGGCGCGATTTGATCTGACCCCTTTGAATAGTTAAGCCTTTGAGCGCTTCCATAATTACTCAAATTAAAGCAGTTAGATATGAAAATGGGATTGTTTGTTCGATTTTGACCTCTGATGGTGAATGATTGGATCGTTGCGTCGCTGTCCTGGTTGGAAATGTGAAGGTTGATAATGATGATGTGGACCCACACTCGTTGATGATGATGTGAAACCACACTCGTTGATGATGATTAAGATGCTGTGATGCCAAGTCACACACGTTATCGATGATGATATCACACGACAGTTTTTTGCATTTATTTTTAATATCCGACTCGAAAGACCATTTAATAATGTAAGGAAAAGCACGTGTTTGATAGCTCTTCTGGTGTACTGCTGTACCACATTAAAATGAATCAACTATTCTAATTGGTTTAAAGAATTTAATTCACTTAAAAAATACGGATATATACAAATAAATACAAAACTTAAACTACCGTGGAAACTTATGACGAAATAAAAACTAACTAGATAAAAGAGATAAGATTGACCAATAATTTGATTGTTTAAGACAGCGACTTTTGTAATAAATAAATGAATGATGTTAATGATGTGAAAAGCTTGTGAAGACTCTCCTTTGGTTACTGAAAATACGAATATAAATAAAATTGAGATACATAGATCGGACTATTTACTAATAATACAATGTACATGTACATTGAAGATAAATGAACCGGTCTATGTACAGATGTTGCCGGAAAGTCATGCCTAGAAATTTGGAAATACCAGATGAAAGATACAAACTGGCAGGGTTGTAAAATGACTCTAGTGACCGAGCATGACTATGAATAACTTAAAACTAATATTGCCAAAATAAAAATGCAAATAAAAATTAAATGGACTAAAATAATAAAAGTTTTATAATTGCTTCAATAACTTCGTTTCTAAGAAAACGAACAGTGGGGATGTTCCATTTTTGGGGCTCTCTAAGAACTACTGGTGGGTCTTTTGATGCTGGTCTTCGTATTCCTGCTGTGATTCTGGTACTTCGTTTTCCATATCTTCGGTTAAAGGGTTGGAGCGGTTGTTTGTTTCAATGATTCCTTTTTTTAAATTGGACGAGTAGGGCATTTTGGTTCGGCTTCTTATGTTTTTGAGATTTTGGACGAGGAGACTCGTTGTAAATTTCCGTGTTATGGTTTGGGTTCTTGGGTGATGGTTTTTGTTGCTTCGGTTTTTTTACGTTTAGAGGTGGTTGATAGTGTGGTTTGGTTTACTTGCTGCAGGTTTTCAATTTGTTTTCTTATGCAGGAGTTTTCCTCTTGAATCAATTCCTGTGCTTTTACATACTTGGCCAGGGTATCCTCAAGATTTTCCTGTCTCTTCTTGTTCTGTGTCGGAGTCTTGTCTTTTTATTCTTTCAGGTCCCTTCTTCTGCACTTTTGTCTTCTTTCCGTGGCCCTTACCGTTCGTTTTATTTTTATCATTTCCTTTTCGCTTCTTTGATTGAGGTTTTTGTTTTTGTTTTTTTTTGTTTTATTTTTCTTGTAGGTCTTGTTAGTATGGATGTTAAAACTGTCGCATGCTATTTCTTTCGGCCTTGTCTTGTATTGTGGACATGTGTTTTCTCTGGTAACTTAATTAAATCTTTGAATATAAGTACCTACAATATCTTTAGTTTGAGGTGTTTGCACAAAATCTAAATTAGAAACTGCTGGATTCACTTGTTTTGATGTGCCAGGACTGGCGACACTGGGCCAGGAACTACTGTATCTAATTGCAATGATAGATCAGGCACTGATGAATTTATTTGACTTGCTGCTGGAATATCAATTACAACCGGTTCTTCACAGTTTTGAACGGCAATGGTCTCCGATTGCAGAAGTTTAGCTGGAAGAAAGTCTTGTTCTGAAAACACTTCGGGATTTATTGGAAAAATACCAGTAGCTCTAAATCCACATTCTCCCTTACTTATAGAGGCAACACTATTAAATGCTTTTTTTAACAGAGAAGCGATTTCATAAGACGTAATTTTTTCTGCGAGGTGACTTTTCATAAATAGGTTACACTCTTTTTTATATGGTTCTTTAAGTGTCCAAAAAACAAACGTCAACGGGCTGCATTTTATGAGACGTGTGTGGTGGTAAAGACAGCATATGAATGTAATTGAACTTGCAATATTAGTATACAGGAAGGGAAATGTGACTAGCATGGCTGTCTAATATTAGTAGAACTGGTTCATCTGCAGATGGCTTAGCGTGTTGCTGAAGTGTGAGGGCCATTCAACAAAGAGATACTCGTTATTCTAATCATTATTTAAGCACTTATAAGGAGCCCCTGCTGGCCCATCCTTTTCAAGAAGTGGAGTCAACTTTTTCCGGGGAAAAATAAACAAAGGCCGGATGAATACTCCGGCAGCGCTTATTGCACACGTCAACGTAATATTTTTTCCTTTTTCCCAACTTGTGACTGAATCTACTCTTCTCTGCCCTTTTGCAGCTGGTATTTTTTCTGGAGGTTGTACGATTCCCATTTCATCGCAATTGTAAATGTTTTTGGGTACAAAGGGGATAGCAAGTTAAGTATTGAGAATGTGCCCCCAGAGCCAAATGTAATGAATATCATATTTTGAATTTCCTACTCATTGACATTACTATTTATTTAATTTTTGGCTGCTTATCTGTTGCTGTCATTGAGTGACCTTGAAAAATGACCTGATAAGAGAAAATTTTTTAATAGTTTCTTTCTTTAAAAGTAATGGAGCTAGGAATATGATTCCAACGCCAAACTGTAGACAATATTATGACAAATTTTACGTATATCTGTCTTAATTATTTCACTAATAATAAATAAATGTTTAATAGAAATATTATCTTCGTAGGTATTATCAGTGAGTTCTAACAGTGACCACTTTCACTTGATTGATATGAGTTTCATCGAAATCGGATACCTGCAACATAATAAAAAAAAATGTTTTTGTTGCTTGGGTTCCTATTTGTGATATTACACATTACATTTTTGAATGACATGTTTAATAATAATAATACAAGATAAGAAAAAGTAATGCTCCATCCATTCTGCTTGATGGTGAAAAAATGGCGGGCGACGTAAACACAGCCCTGTCGGGTCTGTGAAAAAAATGTAAATGATGACGAAAAAGCGATTCAATGTGACAGATTTTGTGACGATTGGTTCCATACGGCATGTGTTAATATAAAGAATAAGAAATTAAGTGCCCTCGAAGTAATAAAACAGGAAATAATATGGTTTTGTGGAAAATGTAAACAAGAGCTGAAGCTAGTGAAGATAGCAAAAACAACAACCATAGAATGGCAAATCAACGTCAACTCCAGCCTAATGTCAATACTAATACAAACGAATACCAAAGAAGCAACAGAAAGACTAAGTACAATGATGGAAAATGGTCTAAAAGACAACTACACGGTAGAAATAACTAAAACAACTAAGCCAAAATTAGTAATTATAGGTGCAGAAAGAAACTACATAGAAAACGAAGACCTCATTGAAGAACTAGTGGAACAAAATCAGTTTATAGACCACAACGATAAACTCAACATCATATACTCAAGGAAATCAACAATAACCAACAAATGGATAATACATACTGAAGTCTCAGGTTGCACATTTAAAAACCTTCTCAACAAAGAAATTAACTAAGCATGGAACACTTGCGAAGTAAAAGAAGATATTAATATCAGAAAATGTTATAAATGCAACAG
>NW_020439012.1:69320-175206 GCF_000699045.2 Agrilus planipennis | reverse complement strand
TAAGATCTAATCATTTTTAGTGTGTGTGTGGTGTTTCGTGCATGTGTTTTGAAAAAGAAAGGACTGAATTGTGCTGAATTGTTATAGCTGTGGAAATAATCAACAATTACCGGTGAGTTTAATCACAGAGCATTTCCAGGTTTACTTAAATATCAGAATTACTAAATTCTTGCTGATTTGGTTTCCATTTTATTGTTTTGGCATTTTTGCCTTATATCATTAAAGAGGTTAGAATCCTAGTACCTGAGCCGTGCAATTATCATTAAAAATGACGCAATTACGGAGTGTTTGAGCCGTTAGCGAAAATCCTTTAACCATTAATTACCTGACGGAGTGTTTGAGCCGTACAGGGTGCTGTTGTGGAGTGTCTGAGCCACACAGTGTTACAATCCTTTAATCATTAATTACCTGACGGAGTGTTTGAGCCGTACAGGGTGCTGTTGTGGAGTGTTTGAGCCACACAGTGTGTTAAAATCCTTTAACCCGTTACTTTATTTTTACCACTGACCCCGTTGCACCGCAAGGTACCTTTTTCTTGTTGTTATTAGTTTAGCACTCGTGGATGACAGATACGATGTGCCCCATAAATTATAGTATTAAATAGAGAAGCCTACTTTGATGAAGGTATATAAAACAAATGGCATTTAGACGAACTGGTCGCTCATACTTTTGTTTTATTCCAGGTATTTCGCACGTGGTGTCACCTTCTACTGAGGCATCTTCCATTTAACAATCAGTTTTNTTAATGTTGTGAAAAGCTTGTGATGACTCTTTTTTGGTTACTGAAAATGCGAATATAAATACAATTGAGATACATAGATCGGAATAAAGTCATACCTAGAAATTTGGAAATACCAGATGAAAGGTACAAACTGGCAGGGTTGTAAAATGACTCTAGTGACCGAGCATGACTATGAATAACTTAAAACTAATATTGCCAAAATAAAAATGCAAATAAAAATTAAATGGACTAAAATAATAAAAGTTTTATAATTGCTTCAATAACTTCGTTTCTAAGAAAACGAACAGTGGGGATGTTCCATTTTTGGGGCTCTCTAAGAACTACTGGTGGGTCTTTTGATGCTGGTCTTCGTATTCCTGCTGTGATTCTGGTACTTCGTTTTCCATATCTTCGGTTAAAGGGTTGGAGCGGTTGTTTGTTTCAATGATTCCTTTTTTTAAATTGGACGAGTAGGGCATTTTGGTTCGGCTTCTTATGTTTTTGAGATTTTGGACGAGGAGACTCGTTGTAAATTTCCGTGTTATGGTTTGGGTTCTTGGGTGATGGTTTTTGTTGCTTCGGTTTTTTTACGTTTAGAGGTGGTTGATAGTGTGGTTTGGTTTACTTGCTGCAGGTTTTCAATTTGTTTTCTTATGCAGGAGTTTTCCTCTTGAATCAATTCCTGTGCTTTTACATACTTGGCCAGGGTATCCTCAAGATTTTCCTGTCTCTTCTTGTTCTGTGTCGGCGTTGTCTTGTCTTTTTATTCTTTCAGGTCCCTTCTTCTGCACTTTTGTCTTCTTTCCGTGGCCCTTACCGTTCGTTTTATTTTTATCATTTCCTTTTCGCTTCTTTGATTGAGGTTTTTGTTTTTGTTTTTTTTTGTTTTATTTTTCTTGTAGGTCTTGTTAGTATGGATGTTAAAACTGTCGCATGCTATTTCTTTCGGCCTTGTCTTGTATTGTGGACATGTGTTTTCTCTGGTAACTTAATTAAATCTTTGAATATAAGTACCTACAATATCTTTAGTTTGAGGTGTTTGCACAAAATCTAAATTAGAAACTGCTGGATTCACTTGTTTTGATGTGCCAGGACTGGCGACACTGGGCCAGGAACTACTGTATCTAATTGCAATGATAGATCAGGCACTGATGAATTTATTTGACTTGCTGCTGGAATATCAATTACAACCGGTTCTTCACAGTTTTGAACGGCAATGGTCTCCGATTGCAGAAGTTTAGCTGGAAGAAAGTCTTGTTCTGAAAACACTTCGGGATTTATTGGAAAAATACCAGTAGCTCTAAATCCACATTCTCCCTTACTTATAGAGGCAACACTATTAAATGCTTTTTTTAACAGAGAAGCGATTTCATAAGACGTAATTTTTTCTGCGAGGTGACTTTTCATAAATAGGTTACACTCTTTTTTATATGGTTCTTTAAGTGTCCAAAAAACAAACGTCAACGGGCTGCATTTTATGAGACGTGTGTGGTGGTAAAGACAGCATATGAATGTAATTGAACTTGCAATATTAGTATACAGGAAGGGAAATGTGACTAGCATGGCTGTCTAATATTAGTAGAACTGGTTCATCTGCAGATGGCTTAGCGTGTTGCTGAAGTGTGAGGGCCATTCAACAAAGAGATACTCGTTATTCTAATCATTATTTAAGCACTTATAAGGAGCCCCTGCTGGCCCATCCTTTTCAAGAAGTGGAGTCAACTTTTTCCGGGGAAAAATAAACAAAGGCCGGATGAATACTCCGGCAGCGCTTATTGCACACGTCAACGTAATATTTTTTCCTTTTTCCCAACTTGTGACTGAATCTACTCTTCTCTGCCCTTTTGCAGCTGGTATTTTTTCTGGAGGTTGTACGATTCCCATTTCATCGCAATTGTAAATGTTTTTGGGTACAAAGGGGATAGCAAGTTAAGTATTGAGAATGTGCCCCCAGAGCCAAATGTAATGAATATCATATTTTTAATTACTTTACTCATTGACATTACTATTTATGTAGTTTTTGGCTGCTTATCTGTTGCAGTCATTAAGTGACCTTGAAAAATGACCTGAT
Organism: Agrilus planipennis; assembly: GCF_000699045.2. Taxonomy (NCBI): domain Eukaryota; kingdom Metazoa; phylum Arthropoda; class Insecta; order Coleoptera; family Buprestidae; genus Agrilus; species Agrilus planipennis. Next base: position 172,414 of record NW_020439012.1, on the reverse strand, counting down.
AAGAGCAATTTTTTTAAAATTTTCGTTCTTTAAAAGTAATCGAGCTAGGAATATGATTCCAACGCCAAACTGTAGACAATATTATGACAAATTTTACGTATATCTGTCTTAATTATTTCACTAATAATAAATAAATGTTTAATAGAAATATTATTTTCTTAGCTATTATTAGTGAGTTCTAACAGAGTGACTACTTTCAAAAAATTCTGAAAAATAGCACTCAGTGTGTAAATTTGATTGATATGAGTTTCATCAAAATTGGATACCTGCAACATAATAAAAAAGAATTTTTCTAATTATAGGAATTTGATTGGAATAATAATACAATAAAATCTGTTTTTAGTTTTTTATCTTTATTTTATTTCAATCATCGTCACTATCTGAATTTATAACAACGGATACATTGTCTTTGTCAAAAATTTTTATTACAATCTCTGCTGGCCTAAATATACGAGAGAGATATCTAACATACGGTAGATAATAAATTATGGGCGCTAAATGTGAGCAACAACCTATCGTTCTATTGCCGTTTGGACAATCACACGTATAGCGCTTAATGTCAGTATAACTTTTTCCATACAGAACATAATCAATGTAACAACGATACGTTTTACTATTTTTATGACGTGATTTAACTTCAATTTTAAGAATATTAGGTGAATCTTTTATATATTGTATTTGAGGACTTTCTTGATCTCCAGTTAACTCTGCCAGATACGAAACCGCCTGANCTATTTTTATGACGTGATTTAACTTCAATTTTAAGAATATTAGGTGAATCTTTTATATATTGTATTTGAGGACTTTCTTGATCTCCAGTTAACTCTGCCAGATACGAAACCGCCTGAGATAATTGGTATGACCCTGTGAATAATATTTGCAGTTCAGGTTCACCGAGTTTCGGGAAATCCATCATTTCAGATGCCATTAAAGTTTTGAATGTTTTTTTTTTTTATTCCAATTTTTAGTTTCAACTTCTACGCTCAAAGTGTTTGAGGTATTCATTTTTGCATTCATATATTCTATAATTTCGTCAGCCAATTCTGTGTCCGATTCCAAACGCTTTCCGAATCTGTTATTCAAAAATCCTACAATCCTACAGAGTGATTTTACTTTGGGCAGCATTTTATTATCCATAGTATGGTGCAAAAGTTTATATTTTTGACCAATTGATCCGTGGACAGCTTCAATGACCCATCTGAGTTTTGTGATTTTGCGGGAGCTATTAGATTCTTCTGTGGTTAATTGTTTTCTTTTTCCTTTGAAAGCTGGCATTAGAGGGACATACCCTTCATCTTTTATTTGTCCTTCAACGTCACGAAATCCACGGTCAATAAGGAATAAGTCTCCTGGTCGCAATAACTTTGTTAAACCTTGTGGATCTTCTAGCATACTTTTCATAATGGTGGCATCATTTTGTGTGCTATCAAATGGTCCTAAAATATCGACAATATATCCATCAGTACAACAAATTCTGAATGGCCTGCACAAAGGTGTCTTTACGATTTTCTCTGGCACTCGTTGTTAGAGCTCTTCTGGTGACGAACATATGTGCCATCGAAAATTAACATCAACTCATCCGTGATGTTATACAATTTTTTAGCTATATAAGTGGCCTGATTATCGATAAGATCTTCTCGTGAAATTGCATCAAATCCAAAATAAGATGGTAAAATGTCTTTTTCAAAGCAATGAATTATTTCATTACAAAAATTCGAGACTGACTGCTCATATTCAAGACCTAAAATACTAACAATCACTCTATTTGAATTTCCAGTTGTTAATTTCATCAAAAACACAACAAGAGCCTGAGTAACAGAACGAGTATTACAATGTCTCATAGATATAAACATTTTTCTGAGTTCGATAATATTTTTCCAATCTAGTCCTGTAAACGCTTTCAACTGTTCTTCAGGCATAGAAAAGTCACTTATTTTATCAATAAGCGATAAATCGCTTTTTGCTGATATTTTCTCTAAAACTAAAGTAACATCTTCTGGTTTTAAACAGCTTGTATTGGAATAAACTTGAAGATTCGACGACTCGTCTTCATAAAAACTATTGCCGATTAAATGAGTTACACAACATCGATCACCATCCAGAATAAAAATTCGTTTCCTTGTGAATGCTTGCACTCTCGCTTCTAATGGTATTTTTTTTATTTTGTAAGTGGATCTGCATAATATACAATATTTGTGGGTTGAGATTACTCTTTTTATAGGCAATTCGATGAAAGAATCGTTATCACTATCCATGTTCAGTTGCACATAAAAATCCTCATCACTATTTTTCGGAAAATCCTCATCTTCACCTTTATTGGTATGCAGAATGCTTTTATTTTTCTCTTCAGAGTGATCAGAGTCTACTGACGACTCATTTTGTGAAAACGATATTGATGTCTCATATCATTAAAAAATGATTACGGAGTGTTTGAGCCGTTAGCGAAAATCCTTTAACCATTAATTACCTGACGGAGTATTCGAGCCGTACAGGGTGCTGTTGTGGAGTGTCTGAGCCACACAGTGTTACAATCCTTTAATCATTAATTACCTGACGGAGTGTTTGAGCCATACAGGGTGCTGTTGTGGAGTGTTTGAGCCACACAGTGTTACAATCCTTTAATCATTAATTACCTGACGGAGTGTTTGAGCCGTACAGGGTGCTGTTGTGGAGTGTTTGAGCCACATAGTGTTACAATCCTTTAATCATTAATTACCTGACGGAGTGTTTGAGCTATACAGGGTGCTGTTGTGGAGTGTTTGAGCCACACAGTGTGTTAAAATCCTTTAACCCGTTACTTTATTTTTACCACTGACCCCGTTGCACCGCAAGGTACCTTTTTCTTGTTGTTATTAGTTTAGCACTCGTGGGTGACAGACACGATGTGCCCCATAAATTATAGTATTAAATAGAGAAGCCTACTTTGATGAAGGTATATAAAACAAATGGCATTTAGGCGAACTGGTCGCTCATACTTTTGTTTTATTCCAGGTATTTCGCACGTGGTGTCACCTTCTACTGAGGCATCTTCCATTTAACAATCAGTTTTAGTTTTGTTTTGGTGAAATAGTTCTTGTATATTGCTTTTCCTTTTTTTTTTTGATAAATATATTTCACTATAATTAATATTTTCGATAGTCTGAAGTAATTTGTGTCACATATATGCTTTGTGGACAGTTATAAGTGAATGAAAAATATACCGTTTCTTTATATTTTTTAACACTGTACAGGGACAGTCTATATAAAGTGTCTAAAATAAAAATACTTTGAATTTGATTTGTGTACTTAACTACACGCCAGACTCTTACGGAGTTAGCAGAGTGGATGGAGCATTACTTTTTCTTATCTTGTATTATTATTATTAAATATGTCATTCAAAAGTTTAATGTGTAATATCACAAATAGGGACCTAAGCAACAAAAAAATTTTTTTTATTATGTTGCAAACTCATATCAATCAATTCTACACACTAAGCGCTATTTTTCAGAATTTTTTGAAAGTGGTCACTCTGTTAGAACTCACTAATAATAGCCAAGAAAGTAATATTTCTATTTAAACATTTATTTATTATTAGCAAAATAATTAAGACAGATATACGTAAAATTTGTCATAATATTGTCTACAGTTTGGCGTTGGAATCATATTCCTAGCTCGATTACTTTTAAAGAACGAAAATTTTAAAAAAATTGCTCTTATCAGGTCATTTTTCAAGGTCACTTAATGACTGCAACAGATAAGCAGCCAAAAACTACATAAATAGTAATGTCAATGAGTAAAGTAATTAAAAATATGATATTCATTACATTTGGCTCTGGGGGCACATTCTCAATACTTAACTTCCTATACCCTTTATGCCTTGCCATTAGGTTTCCTACTAGTATAAAACAACTGCACCTCGGTTTTGTTAAATGCTGTGATTCGATTTGCGCTAGTTGCTTCTGGTTTCGTGACAGATATATCATTTCTGTCCATAAAGGCAATCAACCAATCACGTCCAGTCATTTTTGAAAATTTATTAAAATTATGCTTTGAGTTCGTTTTCAGCATATTCAAATTCCACCTTTCTTATCTGGTTACCCGTACATCCATAAAAAATACTGACACAATAGTTAGTATTAAATTGACAAACGTGGTATAGTCAATGACTCTTTTTATTTTATTTTCACTAGACACCTCATAAGTGTAACATTGATCATAATTAAGTTTAACAGTCTTTCCTGTGATCAATGTAATAAATTCATTCGTTGTCCCTTAAATTAAAAATTCTACAAATTTTTCTTTAAAGTTGTTGCTTCTCAATAATCTGCAGAAATCTGCAAGACGATTAATGTCTTTACGTATTACGTCATACTGTATGTCCTCTTAACCTCTCAGATCATGTTCAAAATCTTTAATACTGGGTTTTCTGTACTTGTCAAATATAATATGTACTTCTTTTCTATTATTCTACTATTCCAACAGAACAAGAACTGTTGCAACAAATTAAAAGAACTGCATTCATCTGCAATATATGGTGTAATGCACACATGCGGTGCCCTACTGAAAAATTGCCAGAAAATTTTGGATTGGTTTGATGGTCCCCAAATTCTATCTTTTAAAGAATTATCTTCTGACATACAAGGTACCCTGTTGTTATTTATTGATTGATTATTCTTTATTACATAATTTACTTAATTTTTTCATGTTATTACAGAGTCAAATATCACGAGTGAAGAAAGTGAAATAGATGAAGATGATAGCGATGTTAGTAGTGAAGATTATGAAGATTTATCAGATGAATCTGATGAAGTTTAATTTTATTTTTTTTTAAATATAAATACACAAATTTTCTTATCTAGCTTACTTACTAAAAAATAAAGTTATTTAAATTTGAAAAAAAGATTTTTCCACAGTATCTTATGTTACAAATAGGCAAACGAAAAAATGATTATTTTTGTCGGACTAGTGATACATACCTGTTTTCTTGTAGGACATTGTTTCATTTGGGCAGAGAACACACTAACCTGTTATGTAATATTTTTGTCCTACAGTTAGTAATCAGAAAAATGGTCTTGTGGTATTAACAATTTCTGAGCGTAGGACCGGGAGATCGTACCACGCAATTTGTAGGACAATGTGACTATTAAATTATATAAATATTAACTAAGTAAAAAAAAATAAGCTGGTTAGTAATCATTTATGATGACCTCGTTATCGGTACATGTTGGAAAGAGGGGACTCTTTGATCAAACCATAGATTTTGTAGGACAAATATTTTTTCGAATAATTTAGATAATTATCTTGAGATTAAACAAAAAAAAACCCAGTTAGTAATAATTTTTTGAGAATCATCAAACCGACATATTTTATCCTTACTACCTCTCTTAGCTACCACAATCAAAGTTTCTTACAAGAAGTTGTTGGGCGTCTCATCAAAATGAAGCTACTCACGGAAAATTAGCTTGATAGTAATCAAGTGCAAAAATGTACCAAGGATCCTGAACTATTAAATCGGCGAGAAAAAACAAAACATATCCTTCGTTCCCGGTGTGGCGGTCATACTGGCGCGCGCGGCTCATACAATCGCAAGGGGTACAGGAGCGGGGTGGGGTAAGCGTTGACACGGTCTCTAAAGATTGTGGTTTTGTAGATGTGTGAGTGACTCCCATTACTTGGCCTTCCCCTAGGATCCGTTATTCTGTGGCGAGAAAAGGTGTGTATGTGATTTCGGGAGGTTGTGGCTAGAGATACGGCTCGATAGTCTACTGATGATCTTACGAATGTTTTGTACGTGTGAAGTAGTGTATCTGTATTGCACGTTTTTATTCGACCATTTATTAATGAAATTAAGTTAGCGCGATTTCGTATTCTATCTAGTGTATTTTTAATGTGTATATTCATTGTGTGCGCGAGTGTGATTACGAGATATTTTAGCTCATTTTGGAGTTTTAAACGAGTGTTGAATATTGTTACATTTATGTCGTTTGAAGAGAGTATGTTTTTGCGAGTGAGGTTAGGGTGAAAGAATGTATCATGATGCATAATTACTGTACAAAAAAGGGTAAGAAAATCAATAAATTAGAAGCACGCAAGCACACTGTATCAAACACAAAATACAAAAAGGGACGTAACACTATTGATCACACAAATAATTTCGTTCACGAGAGCCTCTCTGTGCTACCAGGTGCACCGGTTTTACTTGAATTCAAGAGATCCAAAAGATCTACTCCTATTTTTGCCTGGTTGTAGAAAGTGATCACATCAGGTTTCTGTTTTCCTCCTGTTTGTTGACCGATTTTGTGATCTCTATGTAGTGATGATATAACTAGAACACATTTACTTTTTTTAGGACAATACGACCCCATTGAATAGTCCTCCATGAAACCAAAACAAGAAGAATTGATTTCTCTTTTTTTACCTGGTAATAATCATATAGGAACTTCAGGTTGATTCTTTCGGAGTGTCCCCACATACGTTACTTTCTTTTCTTTGAGTACAAAGGGGGTACTGTCTCCAATAATATTTCTGCTTGTGCCTCTTATTGATTTTACTAGCTTCAGAACAATTTCCTTTGACGAATTTTCAAAACCATATGTTCAAGTCGATTATTTTCCATAGTAAGGCTGAAAATTGAAGGCGTAGGCCGTTTTAGAATCTATCAGCGCAAATACATTTATGCCGTATTTGTTTGGCTTACTGGGTATGTACTGTCTGACAGAACAATGTCCTCTAAATGTCAACAATTGTTCGTTTACTGTGACATTTTCATTAGGAGCATAATGTTTTTGGAAACTGCTTAAAATTACTCAAAGATTTGTCTTATCGTGGCTAATTTATCTATTAATTTACGCTGATCTCTATGATGACTATCATCCGTGCGTAAACAACGCAATGGAAATTAAATTGGAATTAAAATTTGCGCTTATTGATAAAGAACAGGATTCTAACCCATTACCTTTTGAATGATTCCAAAACTGCAAACTATTCTGCTTGCTAGATCGTAGTGCTCCAATCAAAAATAAGAGGTCAACGATTGAATCTCGATCTCATCTGTTAGTCGTGTATCCCGGTCCCATGTATATTTGCTGTGAACGTATGTAATATAAATATTTGTATATTTGGTAAGTAAACTGTTATTATCCTTAAATGATTTCAAACATTCTATCTCTGTTTGTGCTTATCTTGCAAGATCTTCGGGACCTGGTAGATGAGTAATAACGCTGTATGTCGTGGTTTGCACATTACTTGTCGACTTTTTTTCTTCCATATTTTTTTTTTATCACAGTAACTATTTCGTCTTCCGAATTTAGTTCTGACCCTCCTTGCTCACTTTTGGAACGCTCATCGAACCACTAAAGCAGCAATGCTTGATTCGCCGCGTCATTATCATTCAGTTTAATACACTTGCTACTCGACATATCCAAAATATTTCTAAAACTAGAAGGAAAAATAATATTTATATTACGCACCACTTTCCGATTTTTGTAACAAGAGTGGTGGCGTGGATTACCATTACCCTCTAAAGCAATTTGCGACGGAATAACATAAACAGTTCGAGAGTAACTGACACTAATGATGATCATTCGACGTCTTAATATGCAAATGGAAGGTAATTAGAGGCACACGCCCTTGCGCGAAAACTTCCTGTCGGGGCAGGCGGTAAAAGGCGAGCGACGTCTGAACAGTCGATTTCCCTTGGGCTGGATTCTGGCTGCCGTGACAGGGTATCCGGGTGCTGGTTAAACTTTCCAGGGCAGTGTTCAATGGTGAAAGTAAATAAATAGTTTGTAACCATTGCAGAGATCGATTGTCGGTTGTTAGGATAAATCTTCGGTCTTCCAGGTATAGGCGGTAACGTTTAATGGCCCATATAACAACGAAACACTCCTGTTAGTTGCTAAGGTACGCCTGCTCCATGGGATTGAACTTAGTGCTCGCGTAAGCAAACGATGTCCCTGGATCAGCCCTCGTCTTCTTGGAATAATATTGCAGCAGCTCCTTTCTTACTAGCGTCAGTTTGCAAAACCAAAGGCGACTTCCGAATGTACATTTCTCAAGACCGCAGTACAAACCGTGTTGCTGTAACCTCTCGAAGACTTTGCATAGGTGAAGTAGGTGGTCTTCCCAAAAATCGGAGTAGACGATAATGTCATCCAGGTATACCAAACAGAACTTCCAGATGTAACCTGCAAGTACTTCCTGGCCCATGATCCGTTGGAAGGTAGCGGGAGCTCCCTTCAAACCGAAAGGAATCACACGAAATTGGAAGTAGCCCCAGTCCGGGGCCGTGAATGTGGTGAGAGTTCGGGAGGCGGGATGCACCGGTATTTGCCAATAACCCGATTTAAGGTCGATGATATAAAAGATGCTGGCCTTTCCAATTTCCTTTAATGTTTCGTGGATTGTCGATAATGGCGAAATTTCGTCTTGTGTGATGGCGTTTAGGCGGCAAAAGTCCACGCGGAACCGCGGTTGTCAAGACTTTGACCAAAGGTGAGTTGTATGGAGGACTGCAGGGTTCAATTACTGCATCTCTTAGCATCTCTTCGACCTGCTGTTGGATTATGGTTTTCTTCGCCTCGGAGTACCGGTACGGAAGAAGACTTTTGGTTGCGTGAGACGAATAACTTGCTGTGTTGTTAACAACTGACTGTTTTGTTTGTAAAAGACATCTCTGAATTTATTTGCCAACCGCTATTGGTATTCAAATGGAAAATGTTGTGTCAGCTGCTCAGGATTGACGTCCGGGGATTTGTTATGTGCATCGTTACTCTCGATCCAGTAGATTGTTTGTTTGGTCGCTTTCCTGAAATGTACATACCTTTGTTCAAAGTTAAAGTAGCATGATTGACTGAGTCACTGTGTTCCTAGAACGAAATCCTCCTTCAGATTCGGGGCAAGAAGAAGTGGGATTTCTTGCTTGATATCGCCCATGTGAACACGAACAGCTGGTGTACCGGTGGTCGTCATCTCACTTCCGTCGGCAAGTTGAACAGTCTCGTTAGTGTTGCATAGTTAGGAAGGTTTTTTAAGAATACCAGTTTTCATAAAATTATGCGAAACTCCGGTGTCGATTAGGGCTCGAACTAGATTATCATCGACTTCTATGCGTAAGGTTGACAGTTACGCTTTCTAACATGTTAACGCACGCCCTTATCGCCTTTGGTGAGTGGGTTGGGCAGGATTCTCCTCGGGCTGTCTCCCGTTTCCCGACGACGTTGGGTTCGAAAGCTTGTCTTGTAGAACCGGACAATCCCAGTACAAATGTCTTTCTAGACAGAAATGACTTAACGCAACAGCTGATGTGCGGATGCCCTTAGTACTTCTCGCCAACCAAGTGTCTATGTCTCACAGTGACACCAAAACTAGACTGGAAAGATCATTTACACAACATTAAAAAAGACTAATAATAACTATAAAAATAATGCGCAATAAATCGATATACCTCCAAAAAGAAACAAAATGAAACCTGTACTTTGCATTAATTTATCCACATCTCTTTCTTTAAACGACTTTTTAATATAGTATTATCTCCAGACAAGTGAATACTATCATTAGTATCTCCCAATTTCTCCTGAAGAAAATTATTAATATCATCAATTTCAAGGATCCTTCTGGAAGAACTACGACTGGTTTCTTAGAATCTTCAAAATGGAATTTGTTGTTGTATTTGGAATACTGTTGTAGGCTTCAAGCTTTGATATTCCTCATCATCGCTTAAAACAATCGGTGGACTTATTATCATATGTAGCTCCGGCTTAGTATGAGTCAAGGCGAATGTGTGACATGTTTTCAGTTTAACGTTTTGTTTAATACAAGTAAGTTTGATGGTTTGCGTAATCTTCTGTAGGAATTGGAGAACTAAATGATCATAGTTAAAATCGGTGGGGTTCTGAACGCAATTGTAGTTATAAGCGATATCGCAAGCTCCAGTAGATTGTAAATATTGAACCAATTCTTTCGATGGACGGAGATCACCAAAACTGTCAAAGTAAATAGCTACGCTGTCCAGTGTGTACCAATTCCCGTGTCTAAATTAACAATTCCACTTACACCTTTTAATTTTTCTTGGTTCTTACGCATGAAGATTCCACGCAAATGTGAAATTTGTAAAATATAATTGTGTAAATCTAAATATGTTTGACGATGAGTAGGCAATTTAACGAAAAAACTTGTTTCTTTTTTGTTGCAAGGATTTAAGGTATAAATCGAAACCTTTACGGGAAGGTTGTATCGAAATATATTTTTCCAAGAGCAATAGCTTCTATTGAAGTGTTATGACGTTTAGCTTCTTCTAGTTCTTGTTGCGGTGATTTAGCATCTTGTACAGTTTTAGCTATTCCAGCAGCACCACCAGAGAGAGCTCCACGTGCCGATAATCTCGTGAAAATTAGAACTAACGGTGGAAAATCACCTTTGGAATAGGAATGATTTTAGGATATTTAAGTCGTTTTCCACGTTTTCGAAATTGATTTAGTGCAATTTTAGCAGCCTTTAACAAGTGAAGGGCTTATTTTTCTTAAGAACAAGTTTCGCAGTTGTTTATGATAATTTACGAAAACGGTAGAACTCCTCCTTTTCTTGTTAGTTTTCTTTTGCTTATTCTCGTCAACGGAATCAAATAACCTTTCTTATGATAACGTAGTCGTCGTCGTTTGTGCCCCTAAAAGAATATCAATGCAGCTTTATGAATGCTCGGGTCTGCTAAATTTACATTTGCTGGTATGTCAATTGCCTCTTCATTAATTGGTTGATCTATTATGAACTGTGAAATGGTAGGTATGATTAGGAAGGTTAATGTTTTTTGATAATGGTCAATGCGGGATTTTATGATTGCAGTCACCATTTCCTTGGAGTAGGTCTGCTATATTTCAGGCTTTTTTCTTTAAGCGTAAGGTATTTGCTAGATCCTTGGTAATAAAAACAGTTGTTGAACACTTGTCAAGTAGCGCACGACAAGGAATAGGTTGCGTTTCTTTGTTTAATAAGATATTATGACGTTTGGAGCAGTTGTGACAAGATGATTTCGATTTACATTGAAACTCTCCGTGACCTTTACCAAAACAATTGAAACATAACATACATACATTTCTACTATTTTCTGTCTTTCCTCGGTAGTCATGTCTAGAAACTTAGAGCAGGTGTAAACTCTGTGACTCTCGTCGTAAATGGCACATACGATTGCCTGGTTTAATTTACAACTATTTTACTGTGTGTAGAATTTGAAGATTTGTTTTGAAAACGGTTAAATGTTATAAATGCCTGTGTGCGACTGCGAAGTTCGTTTGTTTTTCGACTATCTTTTTCATTTTTAGAAAGTCTACTATTTGTATTCTCAGTTGATGCATTCCCTGCAAAATTTGCTCGCTTTTCTAAAAATTTGAGCAGTTCTTTGTATGATGGTATTTTACTATCTGAAAGAGTTGACTCCCATTGCCAAGCAGTATTTGAACTTAAATAAGATTAAATCAAACATCTAAATATCCCACTGATCAACTGGTTTAAATTTCCTAATACTCTGGTATTGATTAAATTAGTAACAGCTGCAGAGGTGCCTTTTGAAAGTAGGTGGGTATTCTATTAATATTGCCCAATGTTGCTGAGATGATCTTCGAGTGCATCCATATTTTTCCTTTAAAATTGTTAAAGCTGTTTCATAGTTTTCGCCGTTGGTTTCCAGTAACTTAATTGCACTCGCGGCTTTGCCGGTGACCGATAAAGGAAGGTAATGCAATTTTTTAATGGAGGTAAATTTTCTTAGTCAATTAGGGTTTTATAAAGACTATAAAATTATGTCCATTTCTTTTAGTGTCATCGAAGGTTGGTAATGGTATAGTTGGTAGAATGACTTTTGGGTGTTCCTGAAGATACTATTGGTTAGTAATATTTTTTGTATTGTTCTCGTCTAATATTTTAGAAACTCGACCTTTTTCGACATTATAGCAACGAATGTATTCCATTCGGCGAACAGATTCCGATTCGCCGATCCCTTCTATAGCATCTTTTAATTCTTCAAATTTCTCAAAGGAATTTTGAACGGTCTCAAAAGCTGATTTTATTTGGTAAATATCTCGTTTGGATCGGTCTGTATCACATTCGTTTAAAGTGTTACGTAAATATGTAATCGTGGCCATAATATGGCAGCGTTGACTTTTTAAGACCTGTCTATGGCAGGGCCAACATAACATTTTGTGTTCCAATTGGTACTACGGACCTTTGATTTCAATACTAGTGATTATAAACGTCACACCCTGTTATTGCTCAGAACGTTGAAGATCACAGCGTTTTACAAGGTGTAGGAAAAAGTAAAAGAAGGTAAAGCTAAAATAAAGTTTATTAAAACAATTACATAGTTATTGAAATAAATGTAATTATTAAAATAAACTTTACTTTCGATGGACGGAGATCACCAAAACTGTCAAAGTAAATAGCTACGCTGTCCAGTGTGTACCAATTCCCGTGTCTAAATTAACAATTCCACTTACACCTTTTAATTTTTCTTGGTTCTTACGCATGAAGATTCCACGCAAATGTGAAATTTGTAAAATATAATTGTGTAAATCTAAATATGTTTGACGATGAGTAGGCAATTTAACGAAAAAACTTGTTTCTTTTTTGTTGCAAGGATTTAAGGTATAAATCGAAACCTTTACGGGAAGGTTGTATCGAAATATATTTTTCCAAGAGCAATAGCTTCTATTGAAGTGTTATGACGTTTAGCTTCTTCTAGTTCTTGTTGCGGTGATTTAGCATCTTGTACAGTTTTAGCTATTCCAGCAGCACCACCAGAGAGAGCTCCACGTGCCGATAATCTCGTGAAAATTAGAACTAACGGTGGAAAATCACCTTTGGAATAGGAATGATTTTAGGATATTTAAGTCGTTTTCCACGTTTTCGAAATTGATTTAGTGCAATTTTAGCAGCCTTTAACAAGTGAAGGGCTTATTTTTCTTAAGAACAAGTTTCGCAGTTGTTTATGATAATTTACGAAAACGGTAGAACTCCTCCTTTTCTTGTTAGTTTTCTTTTGCTTATTCTCGTCAACGGAATCAAATAACCTTTCTTATGATAACGTAGTCGTCGTCGTTTGTGCCCCTAAAAGAATATCAATGCAGCTTTATGAATGCTCGGGTCTGCTAAATTTACATTTGCTGGTATGTCAATTGCCTCTTCATTAATTGGTTGATCTATTATGAACTGTGAAATGGTAGGTATGATTAGGAAGGTTAATGTTTTTTGATAATGGTCAATGCGGGATTTTATGATTGCAGTCACCATTTCCTTGGAGTAGGTCTGCTATATTTCAGGCTTTTTTCTTTAAGCGTAAGGTATTTGCTAGATCCTTGGTAATAAAAACAGTTGTTGAACACTTGTCAAGTAGCGCACGACAAGGAATAGGTTGCGTTTCTTTGTTTAATAAGATATTATGACGTTTGGAGCAGTTGTGACAAGATGATTTCGATTTACATTGAAACTCTCCGTGACCTTTACCAAAACAATTGAAACATAACATACATACATTTCTACTATTTTCTGTCTTTCCTCGGTAGTCATGTCTAGAAACTTAGAGCAGGTGTAAACTCTGTGACTCTCGTCGTAAATGGCACATACGATTGCCTGGTTTAATTTACAACTATTTTACTGTGTGTAGAATTTGAAGATTTGTTTTGAAAACGGTTAAATGTTATAAATGCCTGTGTGCGACTGCGAAGTTCGTTTGTTTTTCGACTATCTTTTTCATTTTTAGAAAGTCTACTATTTGTATTCTCAGTTGATGCATTCCCTGCAAAATTTGCTCGCTTTTCTAAAAATTTGAGCAGTTCTTTGTATGATGGTATTTTACTATCTGAAAGAGTTGACTCCCATTGCCAAGCAGTATTTGNTATCCCAAAAGATGTGAGTGAGATTCTTTGGCATTAGCCCGTCTTCATTTGCTCAAAGTTACCAGTGAAAACTGAGAAGACCAGGAGGATAATAATAACGATAATAAATTATCACTTTTGATAAAAAATAAAGACCACTCATTTACCATTGTTATTATTGATATTTTTCAACAATTCTTCAAGCTCTTCTTCAGTTTCGATGTTTGAATAAACATCTTCAGTCAAAGGAGAATCGGCAAGTCCAACTGTTTGCCGGCTTCCAAACATAGCTTCGTAAGGACTCATTTTGATTCTAACGTGGAGGACACGATTTTTTTTACTTTGAATAAAGCGCAACCCCTCAGACCATTTTTAGTACCTTCAGTTTATAACAGTAGCTAATAACCGTACACCTATTATTTAGGTAAGTTGCCAAAATCTTAAAATTACAAAACGTTATTAAAATTTCATTCATTCATATATTATATGCTCGGCAATATAAGTGTTCAGTGTAACTTTCTTCCTAGAACTGAAAAACAATTTAATATTGTTGAAATTATTCGGCGAGAAAACCCGAACCCATCTTTGGTATCTAATTATAGTTGTCAATAATAACAATAATTGTTTCCTAAAAACTGAAAAACGGATTGAACTTCATTTGTTTTATAATTACAATATAAATCTCATAGTACGCAGGTAGAAAGCGGCAAATAATACAAGTCGAATATTAAGAACGCGTTGTGAGCGTTCAACAATTGATAAAACGCGTTCCGGCTGTTTAACAGTTACCAGAACGCGTTGCGAGCATTTAAAAACAGCCAAAACGCGTTCTGTGCGTTCGAAAGCAGCCAGAACGCGATGTGGTTGTTTTTTCCGGCCACTGAGCGTTTTCGGTCTTCGGGCCTAACATATATATATATGTTATATTCCAAAATTGGAACAGACTTTTTAAAAAAGTTATTTCTTTTTTGTTGATGATAAATTTTTCAATCACTTTGTATCCGGAAAGGCCGGTGACACGAATTTTCGTAATAATTTTGGTTTTACTTTTTCGTTCGTTGTTGTTAAACTTTCCATGGAGATTGTTTCCAATTTAGGAGTTTCTTTCCTCTCAAAAGTCGGTAAAGTTCGTTTTTCTTTTTCCTTCGATTGACGGTTTATTCTGGACCATACGAATTTAAAGGATTTTGGATAGCAATAGCGAATGAGGCAAATAGTTACTACAGTCCGAAATAAAGCTGTCGGCAGTAATAAATACCATTGGGAGTGGATATTGGTGAAGACTCTAGCTGATTCATCCTTATTTTTTTGTTGGAGATTAGATAGTTTTGTTTGTAGAAGCGGAAGGTTTTCTCTTTTCAGATAGTTGAGATCGATGGGATCATCTTCAAGGTGATTTAGAGTGCGCATTATTTGTTTACAGCAATTTTGAGGTATTTCCGGAGTAACTACCGGAACATTAACAATTTTATTTTGCTTGTTGTTCGTCGTTATTCTGAGTCCGTTATCGAAATAACACATACATTCTTCGCTAATTTTAAGCAAGGACGTCTGTTGAATGGTCGATCTCTTGATTGGTTGCCCTTTACATTTGTAAGTTATTTTTAATGGGTGTTTAGATGCTACCAGCCATGTGAAAGGATTGACTTGTTGAATGGATTCTTCTGTAGCTTTAAAAGTATAAATTTTACATTCTTGTGGAAATGATTTCTTCAGAAGTAGATTAGGTAGACAACGCACAGAGTTTCTCGCATCTTGAGGTTCCACGTTTTGAAGTAACGTGAGGTTTTCTTGACGAAGACTTTTTTCCAAACTTGGGATTTCTAGGTACCATTGATGGTCGTCAGAAATTGCCACGTAAGGATTGTCGGGTATAAGGGTGTGATAAAATGTATCGTTTGATTTTACGGGGTAGGAATATGCTTCGAATAGTTTCATTTTAATGTTCTTTACAAGTGGTATAATTAATTTGATTAAAATTCCATTTCTATAAAGGTAAATATTTGGATTTATAATTTGATAATATTTGTAAATATTTGTATTGTCAAAAGGAAACGGTAGTGCAGCACCTTCATTTGGACGAATTTGATGCAATTGTTCTTTTAATTGTTCGTGGTTTAGGACACTAGGATGCAAAATGTTAATTCTAGCAAAAGTAAGTGTTTCTATAATATTACTTACGTCTTTGTTGATTACAGATGCTACGTCATTAATAAGTGTTAATGTATTTAAAAATTGTAAAGTAATTTGGTTTTCATTTATTCTAATTGCATTTCCATTTAACGTTTCTTTAATTTTGAATATAGTTTTCTGGATAATTTTTTCATTTGAATTAACTTTAAATAAAGTGGCATTAAAATCTGCTATTACCATCTGAGTTAGATGAACTTGTTCATCCTGAAGTTTTAATATCCTTTTATTTGATGTTTGCAATTCGTTTATTAATTTATCATATTTAGCTTCATTATCAGCATCTAGCGTTCCAAACAAAGTGTGTAAGCCCGTTCCGATTATATTAAACCAGCCTCTACGTTTTCTTTTTGGATTTGGTACAATAAATTTTATTTCATTTAAATTGGTTTCTAAATTATTAAGGGTATTTTTTAAAACTGTAGCGTGTATTTTTAGGTTAACATTATTAATTTTGTTGCCTATTTCGTCTAATTCTTTTCGATAAGATTTAAGTATTTCAAAGTTTTGAAATAAAGGTGTCAAATTTTTGTAAATTAATATATCATATGAAGAATCTGAGAGAAGGAGGGACCCTTTGTCTTCGAAATAAATACCGGTGTTTGGTAGTTTTACTGTGAAGAGCTCGCAGCAGCATCTGTAAAAGATACAGATTTGTATGGTTTAATTTGTTCTACGCTGACTAATGTGAAATTGTCCTTATTATTTTTCTTATTAATTTTTACTACATTTTATGAAATAATTTCCGTTATTATAAATGGACCTAACCATTTAGATTGACCTTATTTGTTAATCAGTTGGTTTTTCAAAAAGACTTTATCGTTTACATGGTAATCTGGTAGTGGTTTTTTATTTTGTTGTCATATTTTTGTTTGACTTTTATTTTAGTTTCAATTTGGTCATTAAATGCCAATTTCCTAAGCAGTTTTGACTGAGTTTCTGCAACATACTGTTCAATTGTCGTTTCGTTAACTATGTCGCCTTTGGGACCATTGAGGTTTCTATGTTTAAATCCGTACAATATTTCAAAAGGAGTCAACTTCGTCGCATAATGGGTTGACGTATTATACGCAAATGTTGCTGAATCCAATAATGCTTTGGGTCCTAATTTATTTTTTTCTTTTGTTGAATAAGTCGAAATCGTATCTTTAAGTGTACTAATTACTCTCTCTACCATACCGTTAGTTTTGGGATGGTAACCTATCGATTTTGTATGTTGAATCCCTAACTCAAAAGTTAATTTTTCTAGTAATTTATTAACAAATTTAGGTAGGCCAAAAGTTGCGATGAAATTTAATAATTTACTTTTAATTGTTTCTGCAGTTTTGTCTTTGATTATATAAGTTTTGAGGAATTTAGTTAATCGATCTTGTATTACTAAAACATATTCTTTTTTTGAAGGTGAGAAATAAATTTCGGCAGTATCTAAATCGATTCTTTCAAAAGGATATATCGGGGTTTCGGTAATTGTTAAAGGAGCTTCGAAACTACGTCTAATTGTTTTATTACTTTGACATTCCAAACAAGAGTTTATATAATTAGTTACATCATCTTTAATTTTGTGCCAGGTAAAGTATTCTTGTATTTTGTTTAGAGTTTCAGTTATTCCCTTGTGTCCAAAAGCAGGTGGATCGTGATGCATTTTGATAATATCTCGTTTTTTTGAAGGATCACCGGAATATTTGTATGTTGTAGAGATTTGAATTTCTAAATTAGGGTCAGTATTTAATTTGTCGCGCAAATAATTTATCATGCGTTCTAATTCTTTACTTGAATCCTTTTCAACAATGAATCTGATCAAATCTTCTTTCTGTATTAATGTAAGGATTACAAATAAACTTTCAAATAAATCTCTTTGATTAGTGGAGTTGTCGACTATATAAGTTAGATTTGAATTAGATATGGAGGGTTTTAACTCTAGTTTGTCTGATACTATTGAATTTTCTGTGTCGCGTAAAATGTAATGGCAATATTTTAAATTATCCATCATGATCAAGGCTTCGTAATTATGATTTCTGTCTTGGAATTGTCCTAATATCGTTTTCTCGGTTGGATAGTCTCTCTCATCACTAACGTACGAGTCGAAATCTATACCTTCTGGTAAATTTTGAATTGAATGACGGGCCATATTAATTTTAATTCGTGATAAGGCGTCAGCGTTCGAATTACATTTTCCCGGTTTATAAACAATTTCGTAGTCGTACTCTTCAAGTTTCAACCTCCAGCGTACTAATCGCGAGCCTGGGTCTTTCACTGAAAATAGCCAAGTTAAGGGGCGATGGTCACAGATGATCGTGAATTTTTTTCCGTATAGGTAAGGCCTGAAGTGTTTAACAGCCCAAACGATGGCCAATAGTTCTCGTTCTATCGTGGAATAGCGGGTTTCCGCGGGGTTTAGGGTTCGACTTGCGTATGCTATCGGTAAACTATTGTTAACAGGACCTTGACTGAGTACAGCACCAATTGCATAGGCGCTAGCATCGGTTGTTAGAATAAAATTTTCATTAAAATTGGGATATTGTAGTATTGGTGCCGAAATTAACTTTTCTTTCAATGTCTTGAAAGACACCAATTGTTCATTTTTGAATTCGAATGGGATATCTTTTTTCAATAATGCAGTTAAGGGTTTAGCTAATTTTGCGTAATTTGGAATGAACTTGCGATAATAGCCAGTTAAACCTAAAAAGGATTTGATTTCTTTGGGATTTCTTGGAACAGGGAAATCTTTGACAGCATTAATTTTGTTTGGGTTTGGTTTTATACCTTCTGTAGTGATAATATGGCCTAAAAATTCTGTCTCTTTCCGAAGAAATTCAGATTTTTCTGGTTGAATTTTGAGATTATGTTTCCGAATCCTTTTAAAAACGTTTCTTAATTTATTACAATGATCCTCAAGCGAGTTTCCAAATACTACAATATCGTCAAGATAAACAAGGCATTGTGTAGGGGTTAAACCAGTCAAAATCGTGTTCATTGCTCTTTGAAAAGTTGCCGGTGCGTTAATTAGACCAAATGGAACCCGAAGCCATTCATAATGACCGTTCGGTGTAGAAAAGGCAGTTTTTGCAATGGAGTTTTGATGAACCTCTAGTTGATGAAATCCACTGGTTAGATCCAGGGTGGTGAAATATTTAGCATGTCCGAGATTGTCTAAAATTTCTTCGATATTGGGTAAAGGGTATTTGTCCGGAACTGTAATTTTGTTTAAGTTTCTGTAATCTATAACCATTCTCCATTTTCTTTTACCTGAACTATCAATCTTTTTGGGAACGATCCAAATAGGGGAAGAATATGGAGAGTGACTAGGTCTTATTATCTTTTGTTCTAATAATTTTGAAATTTGTTTGTCTACTTCTTCCTTGTGACAGTTTGGAAAGCGATATGTTTTTGTATTAATGGGGTTTTCATGTGTAGTTTTAATTTCGTGTTTAACTAATGACGTGAAAGTTAGGTAATCTCCTTCTAGATAAAATATATCTGAGAAATCGTAACAAAGTTTGAGGACTTCATTCCGTTCTTCATCATTTAGGTGTTCAAAACGAAGATTTTGTTTAAGTAATTTGAACCTATCGTTAGTTTTATAATTGTGTACCTGAAATGTGTGTTTTGGTATTTTTTCTAAACAAACTTTATTAATTGAAAAATTTAATTCTTTATCGGTTAAATTAACGGCGGTTGTAAAAATATTACTGTTTTCATCTACCTTTACTAAACATTCTGGAATTAATAATTTATTTTCTGTATTTAATTTAGGTAAAATTCCTTCGGTGCCCGGTGCTAAATTAGTTTTTATTCGTATTACTTGTTCTGATCGAGGTTGCAAGTTCACACGGTTAACGATCTTTTGTTCCTGTTTCAGCAAAATCGGTATCTTACTGTTGTCTGCAAATCTAATGTAGTTACTTTGTAAATCTAAGTTGCAATTTAGTGATTTCAGAAATTCAATGCCTAGGATGCCATCCAGAGATATATCTAATGGTGAAACATGAAATTTTATATCTTTTCCTTTGAATGTTGTGGTGATTGAACCTACTGTTTTAAATGAGTCAGCGTTAAGTCCTGAGATTGTTATTCTATCGTTTGTGTTTATGAACGTCTTGAACTATATTAAATTGTCTGTTTTCGCACTTTTTCTTTCAATTTACGAATTAAACAGACCCTAATATCCTACTGACTGCGCCAAATGTTATATTCCAAAATTGGAACAAAGACTTTTTAAAAAGTTTACTAATACAAAGTACAAACTATACTAGGTCTAGTCTTAAGCTAGAATAACTATTCTACTCTACGAGCGGCTTTTATAACTTTAGACTATAAACGTAGTGTCAGCAAAAGATGTGTTGGTGTATCACGCTATATCTTGCCTGAAGATATATATATATATATCAGAGAAGAAGTCTTCTGCTAAAGGTATTTTTTTTGTTTAGATTATACTCGAGGAGGGGAAATCTTCAAAAGACACCCCTCGAGGGGAGGTAGTGTCGGATTCTTACCGACTAAAACCCCTCCTCGAGCGGGGAGATAAACCCTGTGGATTGCTCATCCCCTGGAAAAGAGTGGAAGACTGGGGATTGGGGATATGGTTTAGATGGGAAATGGGGTAAGAGTGTGGGTAAAAGGGAGTGTTGGAGAGGAAACCGAAGTAGGTGGTCCACCTCTGTAGTGCTGGATGGACACTCGCGCTAAAAAGCGAAACTAGGAGCTGAAAGTGAGCTGCTCATTGTAGAAGGTGACAGGGCCTTCGGAAACGGTCTTTGGTTTCGGTGCGAAGTGCTGAGACGGTGAGGTTTGTGTAGCCTGACACGGAGGCCCGGAGATTTGCCGCGAATGTAATTGTAGCCTCGGGGAGAGAAGGTAAACCGGTTACGATTAGAATTTGTGTGTTTCTGACGAACCAGGGGTAGTCTAGTGCGGAGCGAAGAATCAGCATGTGAGTGCCTTGCAAGGGTTTTAGGCGGTGGGGAAGGGCGCATCCCTAGACGGGAATGGTATAAGAGCAAATGCTCCTAATAATTGCGTTAAACGCACGGATTTTAGTCTGTTTTGAGATGGTGCTATTTTGGAAGAAAGGTTTAGGTGCGATGAATGCACCCAGAGCCTTGTTACGGGTCGCCGTAATGTGGTGCCGCCAGTTTAGGCATCTGTCGAAAACGACGCATAAGTACGTGACGGAGCTGCTCCATTCGATGGGGCGGTTGTTGACGATGATGGAGGGAGGTTTTCGGAGCCTACGAGAGAAGAAGATTGCTGCCGATTTAGTCTCGTTAATGGAGAGTCTCCATTTACGATACCATTTTAGGAGCCGGGGCAGAAACCTATTAATTCTCGCTGTGCAATGGAGAATTACACTGGAAGAGTGTATGATGGCAATGTCGTTAGCGTATAGAGCAGTCATAATGAAAATCTGGGAGGGCATGTCCGCGCAAAAGAGGTTAAACAAAGTAGGAGAAAATTTGGAGACTTGTGGGACACCGGCTGTGACGGGTTTACTGACAGAGAGAGCAGAGCCAACGGGGACCCGAAGGCTTCTGTCTGTGAGGAAGGACCTAATAATCCCAACCAGAAAGTGAGGGATGTTAAGGGCGATGAGTTTACAAATCAGGCCTTCGTGCCAGACTCGGTCGAAGGCTTGTTGGACGTCAAGAAATAGCAGGGAAGTGTGATGCCGCTTGTTAAGGTTATTGGAGATATGTTCGGTAAAACGAAGAAGTTGGTGTTCGGTGCCGTGTTGCCTGCGGAAACCGCGTTGGAAGTCGGGGAGAAGGTTGTTTTACTCCACGTGGTCTAAGAGCTGATCGGGAAGGATGGCTTCAACTACTTTGCTCAACGAACTGAGCAGGCTGATGGGCCTGTAGCTTGAGGGAGAGCTGAGGGGCTTCCCTTTTTTTGGTGAGACAGACGACAGTGGCTTCTTTCCATACCAAAGGGAAGTGGTGGAGCCGCATGATAGCGTTTGTGATGTTGAACAGTGCGGTAATGTGCTTTGGTGGCAGGACTTTGAGGACTCCGTTGGGAATTCCGTCAGCGCCAGGGGCATTTCTCTTTTACAGAGAACGAATAGTAAGGAAGATCTCACGGGGTGTAGTGCGTCTGAATTCATGGGAACGAAGTTTCGGGAGACGTCTTTGGTACGCTCACGAAAGTTGGCAAAGTCCACTGGACAATGTAGTGGGGAGCACTGGAGGCCTAAAGAGTCTGAGTCGGAAGTTGAACTGATTTCAATGCCAACTGCTTCTAAAGAGTCGGAAGCCAAAGAGATAGGCATGTGTTTGATAGAATCCCTAACGAGGATGGCTACGCTGCCGCCGCCAGAGTTTTCACGATCCTTTCTGTAGGTTGTGAAGTTTGGGACAAAAGTCTGATTTTTTGGGATAAAAAAGTTTCGGTGATGCATGCATTACCGATTGAATTTTTCTCGAGGAAGTGCTCGAGTTCAGTTACTTTACCTCTAATGGCATGGGCATTCCAGGTAACTAATCGAAGATTATTTGGGTGGGCTGAGTTAGACATTGGTGAGTGGTTGGAGGACGGTGACTTAACTGGCTACCATTGTCTGTACGATAGCCTGGATTTTGTCCTGAAGGAACGGAGTTGCAGCTGGTGTTGTAGCGGTGCTTGGGGTTGGGTTGGGCTTAAGGGTGAGGGGTGGTGGGGTTGCTCTCACGGCCCTTGCGTAAGAAATTTTGGGGAGCTGTCTTTACGGAGGCTACAGGCGAGCGGGCGGTTGCTTGGGTCGACGCGAAGGTCCCTGTCTTGGCGGAGCTGGTTGGTAGTAAACTCGACGTTTGATTCGTCGAGGAGAGAAGAGAGGCGGCGGAAGTCCTCCACAGAGTTGGGATATACTGTAATGGAGTCCGCGGTGTTAATTGCCCGTCGGGCGGAAATATCGTGGCTTTCCATTCCACGGGGAATCTTAGGCCAAAGGGTTTTTTGACGGATAGAAATTGGGGGAGGAGCTGCGGCACCATGGCCGGCGGTTTCGGGCTCGGACTCATCCGTCGACGTCGCAGAAGATGACGACGATAGGAAAGGCGTTCGCCTTCGGCGTTTGGTTCGACAGCTGTTAACTTTCGTAAAGCCGTTGACGGAGGTGGGAGAAGTTGTCTTCGACGAGGCAACTACCTGTGAGGACGGGGCGGTGGTAATAGCGAAGGTGCTCGGCACGATGTCTTCTGACATGGGAGTGAGCGTGGCTTCATTGTCAGCATGGTGACGGATAAAAGTACCTAAAAGGGTTAGGTTTTCCTTCAACTCGCCGAACAAAATGATGACGTCGGCGAGGCAGAGACCCTCCAAGAGTGCAGGACCCTTGGGGAGAGCCATTTCCGAAATGACAGACGTCAGAAGCGAAAAACGCTTTTTGGTGGGCATGGCTACGGCTGTACGGGGAAAGACGGTTGTTTTGCTAGTAAGCGGGTTAATGGGAACGAAGAAGTACAAGGGGACGTTGCGTACTCGGTCCCCAAGATTATTAGGTTGGTTAAAATTAACTAAAACTTACCTAAAAACGGCTGGGTAATGTGTTGTAATCACAAGAACGTTCGAGCTCGAATGGTTAGGCCTCGTATGTAGTCGTCTGAAAGCGCGGACTAGAGAACGATTGTGGCGGTTGTCGGGCGAGTTTTATGCTACAGCGGCTGCTGGTAGACTATCACTAAAGGTATGGAAAGAGTGGGAACTTATATAATTTGGAGGAGTGGGGTAGAAGTAGAGTGAAAAGAATTTTTGGAGACACGAAACTATTTAAAAAATTACTTAAATATAGCACGAATGCTTGCCCTTTATTAAGAAGACTGCTAGAATCTGAAAAAAGAAAATATAGTTAAAGAATTACCTTATGCCGAGATATTTAACTGTGAGTTTAATTATGGTTTCACGAGTCCCGACACTGACACCTGTGATAATTGCGACAAATTTAAGCTACAATTGCAAGAGGCGCGTGGAGAACAAAGGCAAATAATTCAGGTCAATTATGAAAAGCATTTAAAAGATGTTTGCATTAGATATAGGCTTAAGAAAGCTGATAAAATTAGAGTTAGGGAAAATAATACTGAAAAAGTTATAATGATCGATTCACAAAAATATCTTCCCACTCCGGAAATACCTAGGAAATTTGACACTAACCTCATGTCTTTCATTTCAAATTCTGGTTTTAATTTGTCTTTTAATTGTGAAATATGTTACTCAATTGATCCAAACAAATAAATGTCATCTACATATAACAAAACATACAATCCATCTTTCCCATTGCACCTTTTAAACAAATATGAGTCACAATTTGGTTTCGAAAAACCTTCTCTGGCCATAACAGTATTAAATTTTGTGTAACAGCACTTTGGTGAGCTTTTAAGTCTATATAATGATTTATTTAGTTTTACAATATTATTCTCCCCAGAGTAAGCCCCTTCCGGCAATTTAATATAAAAAGCCCCCGTTACATCCATTTGATATATGGGAAGGTTCAAGTTTATTGCTATTGCCACAGAGACTCTAAAAGTGGATTACTTTGCAACAGGAACATAATTATCAGTCAAATCAAAGTCATCATTCTGCTCGAACCCCCTAGCCACTAACCTTTCCTTATATTGCTTAATGCTGCCATTTATTTTTAATTTAAAAATCCATTTACTACTTACAATGTCTCCTCTTACTGGTGCATCGCAGCAATCCCAAGTGTTGTTATCTTTTAATGTTTGCAATTCTCTGTCAATTGCCTCTATCCACTTACTTGCGTCACTTCTTTTCATAGAGTCCTTGTATGTAGTTGGCTCATTGCTCTCACTAACAACATTGTGACATTGATAAAATGATGTTTGTTGTCTCACTCTTTTACTTCTTTTATTCTGTACTTGCGGTATTTCATCTGCCTCTGACAAATCGTCTTCTGTAAGTTCATCCTCACTTTGAGCCCCTTCTTTCCCCATCACTGCCTCTTGAATGTTATCATTTAAATCTAATGTAACAATTGTTTCCATCTCTTTATGTCTGTCTTGGTCTAAGAAAACATCTTTTTTTGTATCTATATAATTCTTCTTTGGAAAATATATTCTGTATCCTTTAACATGTTCACCACATCCAATCATCACGCCTTTCTCACCCTTCTGGTCCCATTTTCTCCTTTTGTCCTTTGGAACATTTACATACACTGGAGAACCAAAAACCTTCAGTTGGTGGATATTAAATTCTTTATTTGCCCATAATTCATATGGTGACTTCCCTTCTTTACCCTTTCCTGTGCTGTTCAGAAGAAATACAGCAGTGTGGACTGCTTCTGCCCATAATTTCTTGGGTAAGTCCTTAGCATGTATCATAGTCCTTGTCGCTTCAAGAAGTGTTCTATTTTCCCTTTCCGATTTGCCGTTTTTAATGTAAATCACAGTAGTCTGATGAATAATCCCACGGTTAGAGCAGATTTACTTCACTTCTTTATTTANATGTAGTTGGCTCATTGCTCTCACTAACAACATTGTGACATTGATAAAATGATGTTTGTTGTCTCACTCTTTTACTTCTTTTATTCTGTACTTGCGGTATTTCATCTGCCTCTGACAAATCGTCTTCTGTAAGTTCATCCTCACTTTGAGCCCCTTCTTTCCCCATCACTGCCTCTTGAATGTTATCATTTAAATCTAATGTAACAATTGTTTCCATCTCTTTATGTCTGTCTTGGTCTAAGAAAACATCTTTTTTTGTATCTATATAATTCTTCTTTGGAAAATATATTCTGTATCCTTTAACATGTTCACCACATCCAATCATCACGCCTTTCTCACCCTTCTGGTCCCATTTTCTCCTTTTGTCCTTTGGAACATTTACATACACTGGAGAACCAAAAACCTTCAGTTGGTGGATATTAAATTCTTTATTTGCCCATAATTCATATGGTGACTTCCCTTCTTTACCCTTTCCTGTGCTGTTCAGAAGAAATACAGCAGTGTGGACTGCTTCTGCCCATAATTTCTTGGGTAAGTCCTTAGCATGTATCATAGTCCTTGTCGCTTCAAGAAGTGTTCTATTTTCCCTTTCCGATTTGCCGTTTTTAATGTAAATCACAGTAGTCTGATGAATAATCCCACGGTTAGAGCAGATTTACTTCACTTCTTTATTTATAGATTCCAGTCCATTGTCTGTTCGAAATATCTTGACCTTGTTTCCGGTAGTGTTTTCCGCCTTATTAAAGAAATCCTCCAGACAATGCTTAATTTCATCTTTGGCTTTACCGAAATACACTCCCCTCTTAGTTAGAGTAATCATCTTCTAAAACCAGGAAATATCTCGAGCAGAAAATTTGAAGATGTTTATTTATTTGAGACGAACCAACGTTTTTCTGCTTACACACTTGAATAGCAACAGACAAAAAAAAATATCAGGTCAGCAACTTAAAATATTAAGAATAGTGTTGCCAACCTTTTTACAGTTTACCAACATCATTTAGTATAATATCAATGTATTTTCATTGCTATATTTATTTATTATAAGAGAAAGGGTATCCGGGAGAGGTGGCAATGATGTT
The DNA here is from genome assembly GCF_000699045.2 of Agrilus planipennis. Classification (NCBI taxonomy): domain Eukaryota; kingdom Metazoa; phylum Arthropoda; class Insecta; order Coleoptera; family Buprestidae; genus Agrilus; species Agrilus planipennis. The sequence continues at coordinate 145,870 of NW_020439012.1, read as the reverse complement.
GCTTCATGTCTGATTAAATGGGTCGCCGAAAACATTACTGATCAAACTCAAGCCCTCACAATATGGTCTGACAATTGTCCTATTCAGAGTCGTAACATAATTATGGTTATGAGCTGCTTTTGGATGATAATTATGACCCTCTGGGATGATAATTATGACCCCCTGGGATCCGCGAAGAGCTCACTGTTAGATGGTCGGTGTATCTCCGAGATGAAATACCTAAGGAGATTAGAAAGGAAATTATTGAAAAAAATCCCATTCCAGGAAATTGCAAAAATTTGAATTCACTTATTTTAAATGAAGGAATAATGTCAATATTGCCTCCGCAAGTATTGAAAAACGACTACCCCTTTTCTAAGAGCAATTGGGCGACTGTCTAGCAGCAACGGCAGGTATTATCTCCAAGAAATTAACTGACAAGGAATTAATTTTAAGGACGTATTTAGTCGATAAACTTATTGACGCAACCAAATATATGTCCGGTAAGGCAGCAATAATCGTTGTGGTGATTGCTAGGTTCGAGCTACTGCTGTATACCCAATTCTTTAAGTACTTTTTTTCCTGGTTATTTACCTATTTAGATTTGTTGTATAAACTTCTGCTGTTGATGTAGCTGTATCACTCTCCGTGGTGGCGGCAGCTTCATAATCATCATCCGAAAATATGTGGGAATTAAATAGTTCTATTCATGAGGCTGTGAATCCACTAATATCATTTGATGTAGTAGACATTTATAAATACGCTTGACCAAAGAGTGATGCAATGTCATATAGAATAATAACTCATCCACCTTTACTACCCTACGCTTACCTCTTAGAGTTATTACTTTTGGATTATTCGTAGCCACTTTTGAAACACCTATCTCATCGAAATTGAAGTTTTGATGAGGTTTAAAAAAGTACTTCTTTAATTAACGAATTGTTTCAAAAAAACTATTTATTTATTNGATTCTTACCGACTAAAACCCCTCCTCGAGCGGGGAGATAAACCCTGTGGATTGCTCATCCCCTGGAAAAGAGTGGAAGACTGGGGATTGGGGATATGGTTTAGATGGGAAATGGGGTAAGAGTGTGGGTAAAAGGGAGTGTTGGAGAGGAAACCGAAGTAGGTGGTCCACCTCTGTAGTGCTGGATGGACACTCGCGCTAAAAAGCGAAACTAGGAGCTGAAAGTGAGCTGCTCATTGTAGAAGGTGACAGGGCCTTCGGAAACGGTCTTTGGTTTCGGTGCGAAGTGCTGAGACGGTGAGGTTTGTGTAGCCTGACACGGAGGCCCGGAGATTTGCCGCGAATGTAATTGTAGCCTCGGGGAGAGAAGGTAAACCGGTTACGATTAGAATTTGTGTGTTTCTGACGAACCAGGGGTAGTCTAGTGCGGAGCGAAGAATCAGCATGTGAGTGCCTTGCAAGGGTTTTAGGCGGTGGGGAAGGGCGCATCCCTAGACGGGAATGGTATAAGAGCAAATGCTCCTAATAATTGCGTTAAACGCACGGATTTTAGTCTGTTTTGAGATGGTGCTATTTTGGAAGAAAGGTTTAGGTGCGATGAATGCACCCAGAGCCTTGTTACGGGTCGCCGTAATGTGGTGCCGCCAGTTTAGGCATCTGTCGAAAACGACGCATAAGTACGTGACGGAGCTGCTCCATTCGATGGGGCGGTTGTTGACGATGATGGAGGGAGGTTTTCGGAGCCTACGAGAGAAGAAGATTGCTGCCGATTTAGTCTCGTTAATGGAGAGTCTCCATTTACGATACCATTTTAGGAGCCGGGGCAGAAACCTATTAATTCTCGCTGTGCAATGGAGAATTACACTGGAAGAGTGTATGATGGCAATGTCGTTAGCGTATAGAGCAGTCATAATGAAAATCTGGGAGGGCATGTCCGCGCAAAAGAGGTTAAACAAAGTAGGAGAAAATTTGGAGACTTGTGGGACACCGGCTGTGACGGGTTTACTGACAGAGAGAGCAGAGCCAACGGGGACCCGAAGGCTTCTGTCTGTGAGGAAGGACCTAATAATCCCAACCAGAAAGTGAGGGATGTTAAGGGCGATGAGTTTACAAATCAGGCCTTCGTGCCAGACTCGGTCGAAGGCTTGTTGGACGTCAAGAAATAGCAGGGAAGTGTGATGCCGCTTGTTAAGGTTATTGGAGATATGTTCGGTAAAACGAAGAAGTTGGTGTTCGGTGCCGTGTTGCCTGCGGAAACCGCGTTGGAAGTCGGGGAGAAGGTTGTTTTACTCCACGTGGTCTAAGAGCTGATCGGGAAGGATGGCTTCAACTACTTTGCTCAACGAACTGAGCAGGCTGATGGGCCTGTAGCTTGAGGGAGAGCTGAGGGGCTTCCCTTTTTTTGGTGAGACAGACGACAGTGGCTTCTTTCCATACCAAAGGGAAGTGGTGGAGCCGCATGATAGCGTTTGTGATGTTGAACAGTGCGGTAATGTGCTTTGGTGGCAGGACTTTGAGGACTCCGTTGGGAATTCCGTCAGCGCCAGGGGCATTTCTCTTTTACAGAGAACGAATAGTAAGGAAGATCTCACGGGGTGTAGTGCGTCTGAATTCATGGGAACGAAGTTTCGGGAGACGTCTTTGGTACGCTCACGAAAGTTGGCAAAGTCCACTGGACAATGTAGTGGGGAGCACTGGAGGCCTAAAGAGTCTGAGTCGGAAGTTGAACTGATTTCAATGCCAACTGCTTCTAAAGAGTCGGAAGCCAAAGAGATAGGCATGTGTTTGATAGAATCCCTAACGAGGATGGCTACGCTGCCGCCGCCAGAGTTTTCACGATCCTTTCTGTAGGTTGTGAAGTTTGGGACAAAAGTCTGATTTTTTGGGATAAAAAAGTTTCGGTGATGCATGCATTACCGATTGAATTTTTCTCGAGGAAGTGCTCGAGTTCAGTTACTTTACCTCTAATGGCATGGGCATTCCAGGTAACTAATCGAAGATTATTTGGGTGGGCTGAGTTAGACATTGGTGAGTGGTTGGAGGACGGTGACTTAACTGGCTACCATTGTCTGTACGATAGCCTGGATTTTGTCCTGAAGGAACGGAGTTGCAGCTGGTGTTGTAGCGGTGCTTGGGGTTGGGTTGGGCTTAAGGGTGAGGGGTGGTGGGGTTGCTCTCACGGCCCTTGCGTAAGAAATTTTGGGGAGCTGTCTTTACGGAGGCTACAGGCGAGCGGGCGGTTGCTTGGGTCGACGCGAAGGTCCCTGTCTTGGCGGAGCTGGTTGGTAGTAAACTCGACGTTTGATTCGTCGAGGAGAGAAGAGAGGCGGCGGAAGTCCTCCACAGAGTTGGGATATACTGTAATGGAGTCCGCGGTGTTAATTGCCCGTCGGGCGGAAATATCGTGGCTTTCCATTCCACGGGGAATCTTAGGCCAAAGGGTTTTTTGACGGATAGAAATTGGGGGAGGAGCTGCGGCACCATGGCCGGCGGTTTCGGGCTCGGACTCATCCGTCGACGTCGCAGAAGATGACGACGATAGGAAAGGCGTTCGCCTTCGGCGTTTGGTTCGACAGCTGTTAACTTTCGTAAAGCCGTTGACGGAGGTGGGAGAAGTTGTCTTCGACGAGGCAACTACCTGTGAGGACGGGGCGGTGGTAATAGCGAAGGTGCTCGGCACGATGTCTTCTGACATGGGAGTGAGCGTGGCTTCATTGTCAGCATGGTGACGGATAAAAGTACCTAAAAGGGTTAGGTTTTCCTTCAACTCGCCGAACAAAATGATGACGTCGGCGAGGCAGAGACCCTCCAAGAGTGCAGGACCCTTGGGGAGAGCCATTTCCGAAATGACAGACGTCAGAAGCGAAAAACGCTTTTTGGTGGGCATGGCTACGGCTGTACGGGGAAAGACGGTTGTTTTGCTAGTAAGCGGGTTAATGGGAACGAAGAAGTACAAGGGGACGTTGCGTACTCGGTCCCCAAGATTATTAGGTTGGTTAAAATTAACTAAAACTTACCTAAAAACGGCTGGGTAATGTGTTGTAATCACAAGAACGTTCGAGCTCGAATGGTTAGGCCTCGTATGTAGTCGTCTGAAAGCGCGGACTAGAGAACGATTGTGGCGGTTGTCGGGCGAGTTTTATGCTACAGCGGCTGCTGGTAGACTATCACTAAAGGTATGGAAAGAGTGGGAACTTATATAATTTGGAGGAGTGGGGTAGAAGTAGAGTGAAAAGAATTTTTGGAGACACGAAACTATTTAAAAAATTACTTAAATATAGCACGAATGCTTGCCCTTTATTAAGAAGACTGCTAGAATCTGAAAAAAGAAAATATAGTTAAAGAATTACCTTATGCCGAGATATTTAACTGTGAGTTTAATTATGGTTTCACGAGTCCCGACACTGACACCTGTGATAATTGCGACAAATTTAAGCTACAATTGCAAGAGGCGCGTGGAGAACAAAGGCAAATAATTCAGGTCAATTATGAAAAGCATTTAAAAGNAAAAAACTATTTATTTATTTATATATTAAGGTGGCGAGCTTTGGAGCTCATATACAAAATTACAATGAAGTAGATATAAGAAAATAAACAATAAACACGGCACGCCTATCAGCATATCGCTCTTATGACCAAGCTTACTCTGCTACAAAACAATTGAATAATTTTATTAACAATTTTTTGACCTCCAAAAATAGGCTACAACCATCAAAACCCAGCAAATGCCATTCTGCAAAATTACATACGCCTACACCACTACTCACACTACTCACTCAAGATGTTCCAGATGCCCCGTTTAAATACACCCATACTAGTCGATTCCCTTAACTCCTCTGGCAACAGATTCCACGCATGTCTCAATATGAAAGGCAGCGAATAAAATTGAAAATTTGTTTTCGCTGTGCTCTCAATCAGAAATATAGGATCCCGTGTTGGATAGGCAGAGTCTCTCATAGGGAATAGCTCACAAAGTTCAGGACAGTTAAAGTAGTTGTGACGCAGTTTATACATAAAAATATAATTATTATATAACAGTCTATCAGTAGAGTTGGGAGAGAACCGGTTCAATATCCACTCGAAGTCGTGATTTCTATACGACATAGGTATCTGTCTTGAAAGAAACGACACGAAGCATCCTTCTTTGAATAGATTCAATTTTTTTCAACAACAGTTGCGTGTACGGAGCCCATATTACCGATGCATACATACATATAGGGAGTACCATAGTTTTATAGTGTCACAATCGTTTCCGGCTTTCTGAAGTCAACCGTCATTCTCCTTATAAAACCTACCAGTGTTAAGCATCTTGCTACCACATAATCAATATGACCCACAAATGACATAGTGTTATCAAAATAAATACCAAGATCTTTAATCGATTCAAGTCGAGGTAGCACATGACCATCAATGGTATATACCGATTCGTAGCCCAATTTGCTTTTACAATAAGATACATATGCACTTTTCTTGTAATTAAGGTAAGGACGGTTTTCTTCAGACCACCACTTAACCGCATCTAAATCCGCCTGCAAACCACTCACATCACTCTCATCACACAACACTCTAAACATCTTTATATCGTCCGCGTACAACAGCAATCCAGATCCATTGATGCAGGCTAAAAGGTCATTGATAAATAACAGAAATAACAAAGGACTCAGGTGCGATCCTTGGGGAACGCCCGAATGTATATCGTAATAATATGATAGATCATTTAACAACCTTGCACTCTGCACCCGACCCCTTAGGTAAGAGTTCAGCTAGGACCCCTATACAGCACACACTCCAAAATTGCTCAGCTTGCGCAAAAGAACCGAATAATTTACAGTTTCAAAAGCCTTGCTAAAATCTAAATACAATACTCTGCCTGCTGCAACTTTCTTAAGGCCGCAGTTACCACATTATTCATAGAAGCAAGATTTGTACAGGTGGACTTGCCCACCACGAAGCCATGTTGCTCAGACACTATTTTATCAGTAAACATTATACACAACAGACCAGCAACCAGACAATCAAAAAGCTTGGAGAACGTACTTAATACTGTAATTGACCTCGGCAACAGACCTCTCAGCTCAATGCAAATATTCTCACCTATAGTACCATTAAAGTTCACATTACATTACAAATTATCCTCACGCACATATATCGAAAAAAACAGTCTGCCAATCTATCGCATTTACCCAGCGGATCGCATCCACTCGGACCTTCAGAAGTCATATCTATGGGAATATTTGAATTATTATTATGACATTTAACAAAAGACCAGAATTTTCTGGGATCGGTAACTATACTATTTTCCATTCCAGAGGCATGACTTCTATAATCTCGCCTTACAGTGTACAAACATTTCGCTGCGCGTCCAAATACGATGTAGAGTTCTCTTATATACTACGAGTTCAATAAGGTCCCTTGAGAAGAAGTGTTGATATTTATTCGAGTTAACAAAACACTTTCTCGGTGCTGTATTTGCTATACAGGAGTTCAATCGATCATACATTTTAGACACAGCACTATCAATATCAATACAATGTTACTTTCTAATATAGAGACCCTGTCAGTATCACATACTTCAACTACACAACGATCATAGTCTCCTCCTCTGAAGTTATAACCATCGAAGTCCTTGACACAGCTGCTTCCATTAGACTCATCAGCAATCCTGAGTACTCAATGACAGTGGTGTTCCTCTACGCTGAACAGGTAATCCGCATCAACAACTGCATTCACATTGCTAGGGTCAGCAAAGCAAAGATCCAAAGTGTATCCCCTTGTAGGTATAACACTGTGTAGCTGCTCCAAACCCAACAAAGAACACGAGTCCAGTAGCAGAGATGCAGCCACTCTTTGATCACATAATTAGACGAGTAGTAGCCAAGCGGTGAACTAGTCCACGCTATCTTAGGTAGATTGAAATCCCCTATCCAGATTGGGCTAAGTCCTCGGTTTTCTGCCACCTTCTCTTCAACAGCAGCAATTGCATCCACCATTACACCAGACTGGAAAAGAGGAGGAAAGTAAGAGGCTATCAAGATGACATTGAATCGAGAACCAATTTTAACAATTAAGCCATCAACTCTTGGCAAGAATCCAGCAAATGATGGCATCAGTTCTTTCCATACTGCTATCAGCACACCACCACCTCTTTTGGAACCAGACTCCAAATCAACTCTATCACACCTGTGGACCATATACACCATGATACCAAGCTCAGCACTATGAATCTTCGGACGCAGCCATGCCTCTGTAAAGACTATCACATCAGGTACCGTATTGAACAGCTGCAGACTAGAACGCAAGGAAGACAATTTATTATTAAGAGATCCAACATTCTGATAATAAACATAAAGATGCCTGGTGCACGACAGCTGAGCTAATCCATTCGCCTTATGAAGTCATTCAGAATCCTGACCTCCGGAGCCAGAAGATTCATAGTGACTACTTTCATGTACAACTGCATCAACCATCTCCGGATTACCTTTTACATACTTCTCGACTTCTTAATACTATTCCCAGGATCCGCATTGTAGGTAGCCACCGGTTTACGTAGTTCATTCAGCTGTTTGCGTTGTGCAAAAGTCAGGTCACCAATAACTCTAATCTTGGATAGTAATCTATATGCACCCATTTCTCATCTGTAAATAATGGGCCTTGAACTATCGACATCTCATAGAAGGAATCCAAAACGACAGCATTAACAAAACCCTACAAATCGATGTAAATCCAATGTTGAAAACTAGATATTTATTAGCAATCTCAATCAGAAACCATAGTGTATACCTTAAACTAGCTACCTACCAAAGTCAGTATGGGTGAATTACTTCCGAGTTTGCAAAAATCTTCGACCCTTTAACCCTACTGGGTCCAATCATCTTAGCTGGTCGATTAATTCTTTAGGAATGCTGGTGACAGCACATAACATGGGACTAACCACTGCCAGCTATTAACTTATCGGCATGGCACTCAACAGAATTTAATAACGTCAGTAACATCACATACCGCCGCTTTGTTTTCCCTTCTGAAGTTTTAGATGTTCAACCACATGGTTTCGCAGATGCGAGCGAACGAGCTCTTGGAGCCTGCATCTATGTCAAATGTATTACATCTACCACAACTATTCATACCCACTTAATATGCGCAAGAACAAAGATTGGTCCACTACGAAATGTGAACCTAGCCAGACTTGAACTTTGTACCGCATTAATGCTCGCTAACTTGTATGAAACTGTTATGGAAATCACACACTTCTAGTGCTACTTTCTGGTCAGATTCAAGAATCGTCCTGCAATGGATCAATACAGCCACGTACCAGTTAAAAATGTTAGTTGCCAATAGAGCTTTAGAAATTCAATCCGAAACCTAGGCGAATAATTGGAGACACATACGTTTAGAGGACAATCCTGCCGATGCTTCCTCCAGAGGTCAGTCGCCCAAAGAATTTTTCAAAAATTCTTTATGGAAATCTGGTCTACCTTGGACGAATCTGCCAGAAACGCATTGACCAAGTTAAATTATCTCTCTACCAAACGCAGATAAAAGGAAATTCACCTGTTTTTTAACTTGTACAAAATTCCAAAAATTAAATAATACCTTTATAAAAAAATTTCAAACCGGTTAATATTCTTCACCGGTCCACAACCTACTGCCTGCATCTTAGTCTACATAACATTCACACAGGTAAACTTACTCCTAAGGAATTAATGATGGCTCAGAATACGATAATCCAATTGATTCAAGCGATCAATTTTGAAGACCTTCATAGTCCCCAACACAAATAAAACGTACTAGAAACAAGAAATCTAAAATATCTCAGTGGTAGAAGCAAAGGTCACTGCTCCCGTTGTTGCTGTTGAATCGTTTTCGCGAAGAAGTACCTCTTTAATGTGATCAAGATCTTGTCCTCGAGTCTCTCACCATGTGTCGTCTTATGTGATGTAGATCCATCTGGAGTGCTTGTACCTTATTGGTCAGTTGTTGGATGGTATCATGCTGTGGAGTAGGTGTGGCCGTAGCTGCTATCATGGACTGTGTTTGAGTTGCTTCCATGATATAATCGGCGATTTCGGCAACTTCATCCAACTGCTTGTCTTTTATGGTTGCTAAGACTGTCTGAAGATTTTGAGGAAGCCGACCCGACCAGATTGTTCGTAGTAGATTCTCCGGAGTTGAATTTTCAGCCAGGTTTTGGAGGTGACGCAGAAATTGGGATGATTTTTTGTCACCAATTTCTTCCTGCCCAAGTAACTGTTTGGTCCGTAACTCTTGTGAGGTGCCCAGCCGACGAATAAGTGCTGTCTTAATAGTTTCATATGGTTCAGTCGCCGGTGGGTTTATGATGATGTCACGCACTTCGGCTGCGTAACGAGGATCCAAATTGCCCAATACATAACCGAATCTTGTTGATTCCGATGTTACTCCGAAGGCCTCAAAACTTCGTTCCACCATACAAAACCAAAGTTCGGGGTAGAATGGCACGAAAGGTAGCAGTTTGAAAACTAGACGGTCGAAGGAGGAGGTAGGTTGGGCATTTTGCGAACGTGACATGGTTGCTGCTGACCTTGGCGGTGTTATTAGTTTACATGCTTGTCGTGGAATAGGGCTGAGCCGCTCCGCAGGGTCACCAATGTAGTCCTGATGAGGACTGGCCGGTGGAGAATGTGTGACGGATGAGACGGCGGCAAATCATCTTCAGAAGGTTCCGGCTGTGGTCACCAATGTGTTCGTACATTTCTTTGTCGGGGTTACCACTGTAGTCGTCTTAGAAATGACTAACAAAAGTTGTGGTTTTGAGAAAAACCTATCTGCAACGATGTTGAATACATTGCTGTGTCTAGGATGAGTAGTAGTACAGATATAGCATCCAATGGTTGATACCTTTGCGGTATTCAGGGGTTGATACTGTTGCAGTATCCAATAAAAGCGAACCTGGTGGTAGACTGATTTATTTAACTATTTACACGTTATTTATACAAAACTATTTACATTGGTTTAAATGGCAAGAACATTTCAGCATTTTACATTTGTGTGTGTAACTGCCTTTGACCTAGTTAGTCGCACTGTGTTGCGACCTAACTAAATCAGCACAAATGAAGACGCTTAATTAATACACATTAGAATTGTTTCTTGCTGTACCGAGTGTTCCCACAGCCCCACCATCTTACCTCAATCTCATTCATATAGAACTTGAACCATCCGAAATGTTCATGAAGAACGTTTTCACGCAGGACCCCAAATCACATTTTGTGCGGTAAGAAGAAAATTTTGGCCATTGAATGTTCGTAACGAACTGAAACCAATAACACATAAGTGTATAACATGCATCAAGTTAAATCCACAAATGGCAATCTATCCTATGGGAGAATTGCCTAGGGAACAAGTAACCCAAGCCAGGTCATTCTCTCATACCGAAGCAGACTGCTGTGAGTCTTTTCACGCAAAAGAAAAGAAACAGCGCAACTGTGGATGGATCAAGGTCTGCGTAGCAATCTTTGTTTGTCTTACAGTAAAGGTCGTGCATTTAGGGGTCGTAAGTGACTTCACTAGCGAGGGATTCATTGCAGCACTCAGAAGATTTATTTCCCATCGTAGTAGATGCCACAGCATTCACTCGAACAAAGGGTCTAACATGTTTGGCGCCAAAAACCAATTAAGGGAAATCCATCTACAACTTAATTCCGATGAACATCAGCGAAAGATACAAAGACATCTTACCACAAAAAGCATCGAGTGGAAGTTCATTCCATCATGTTTTCCACACATCGGGGGTCTATGGGAGGCTGCAGTCAAGTTCTTAAAGTACCACATTAGAAAACTCGTGGGAGAAGCCTTTCTCACCTTCGAAGAACTAAATACGTTCGTGATACAAGTAGAAGGAACCCTTAATTCAAGGCTTATCATTCCTCTCTTATTAGATTCAGACGATCCTTCTGCTATCGCTGTTAAATGTCCATCAGAGATGGTTCAAAAGAAACCACAACATTGAGGAAGGCACTATCGACATTATCGATGATAATCTCCCACCTCTCCGTTGACCCATCGGTAGACTAAGAAAACTGGCTATTCTACTTCCGATCCGAAAAGAAACGATAGAAGAGCACTGATCGGAAACCTCTCAAGAGGGGCAAGATGTTTCACTTTTAAGCTCATTCTTTGAAAGTCGCTATTTTTATTAATTCATTTACTCACGTCTACATATATTCCTTTGTTATTCCAAAACATACCTATTTACCTACCTGATTTTTACTCTTACCTGATACCCTTATGCGCTCCACCAATCAAACTAAAAATCAATAATTTTCACCGCTACGTACGTAGCCTAAGACATAACGAGTTCACCAGCAGGAGCAGCCGTAGTTTTTTTAATGTTAGTTGTGTATTCACGAGTGAACGTCTTGCTCACCTTTTTGCTATTTTTATCTATTTTTTTGTTACTGTTTGATTCTGTTTTATGTATGTGTTAAACAATAGTGTTAATTTGTTCTTTTATTTTGTGTATTCATTCATTTCTGTCCTTACAGACTGTTCATTTTTATCGAGTTGTTTTATCTTGTTCTTAAGTTCATTATAATTAGCCCCTAATAAAGTGTCTCGCTACATTGCGCGATATTTATATATGTTTCTTTTTGCAGGCATTAAAAGGCTGTTTTTACATCCATACAGCCAAATAAAACTGATAACCAAACGTTAAAATTAACCTGAATTTGCACAGTTTGTCTGCTTTAGTTAAGTGAGACTTATTTAGTTGTGTCATAGAATTATATACTTTGGTTAAATTAGATTTATTTAATAAAATTCCCGATTTCATTATGCGTTACCTTNTAAGCTTGGAAAATAAATTAATTGCAATGAATTCTAAATGATCATCGGTTAAAAAATGATAAATCAAGTAATTCTTACAGTTCATTGCATTGTAGTCTATTCAATTTGTTTTAGTACTGCACAAATATGACGCGATGAAATAAAAAGAAAGCACTAACACAGAATTCGTTTTATGACTTTTAATAATCAAAAGAAAAGATGGAGAAATTATTTACAATAACAGGAATACGACAACCAGAAAAAGTAACAATAACGATTATAACAATGTATGCGTAAAGTTACTGAATAACTAGAAGAAAAGAACTAGAAGAACTGAGAAGAACTACCTATTGGATTTTTTTTTGTTTTCGTGGAAGTGGGGAAAACTATGGAGATCGAAAGTAAGGAGAAGGGTAGTTTAGAAGAAAGACAGAAAATACAAGTACTGACGTTAAAAGTTCTCAGAAGTAAATAGAATTATTATTATGACATTTAACAAAAGACGAGAATTTTGTGGGATCGGTAACTATACTATTCTCCATTCCAGAGGCATGACTTCTATAATCTCGCCTTATAGTGTACAAACATTTCGCTGCGCGTCCAAATACGATGTAGAGTTCTCTTATATACTACGAGTTCAATAAGGTCCCTTGAGAACCAGTGTTGATATTTATTCGAGGACGTGGAAAAGTGTGTATTTGACGCGCGTCTGAGTAATCGGTATTTAATACTGGACTGACAAACATTTACGACGTTTTCGATATTACTGTTTTGTTTTGAAAACAGTCGAGGTTTTGAACCAAGTTTGTGTTCAAAAAATGTCCAGTCAAATCGAAAGAAAAAAGAAAAGTCGCGCAGCAATCCGGGCTGCTTCCACGCACAGTGCAAATGATTTGGAGCAGTTTCTTTCGGTTAATCCTCCGGATTTGCGGGGTATTAAAGCTTCTTTAGAATTATTGGAGTCAAAATGTGATTATTTTAAAGTGCTGACTCTGAAATGTACGAGGCTATGTTGGAATAGTGTGGTGAAGAATAGTTGCTATCCGAAATTGAGAGTTGTGATGTTTACAGGAAAATATTCCTCGATTTAAGGATCGAACTGATACCTTCGATACTATTAAGGTTCAGAGAGAATCCGATTGGTGTCATAGCGGACATACGAAAAGCGTTTTTACAAGTCAGCCTGAATAAGAGTGATCGCAATTTTCTGATATTTTTATGGGTAGATCCTGATGGAAAAGAGATCACATATCGACATAAACGCGTTGTATTTGGAATCAGTAGAAGTCCTTTCATTTTGGGAGCAACCATTGAATACCACCTGGGCGAATATCGAAAAATGTGTGAAGAGGGCAAAGCCGAATATTCCCTTGACACTATAGCTAGGATGTTCAAAAGTTTTTATGTTGACAACTGTGTCACCAGCGTTTCAAACAGGGATGACTTGACCGGGTTTATAAGGGAAGCAACTTTTATTATGCGGGAAGCCAAATTTGACTTAAGAGGGTGGGAGTTTAGTTAGATACCAGTGAAGATACCCCACTTGTATTAGTGTTGGGGCTTTTTTGGCATCGAAGTTGAGATACACTCAGGATAAGTGATGACTTTCTAAAGAAAAACATAAATTTGGGAGATCTTGCTGTAACGAAAACGGCTATCCTTTCTGTTGCGCAAAGAGTATTCGACGTGATTGGGTTCTCATGCTCAGCCACTTTGGTACCAAAATTGTTGCTGCAGTGAATTTGGGGGGGAAAGCGACCATGGAATGAACTAACGGAATTGGAAGTTGAAAAATATTTTCGTGAATGACTTTAGAGGTTTACCTCACTTGTTGAAAATAGAAATTCCTCGTTGTACAGCTATAGGTACAAAAGGCATCAAAGTATACATGCATTCTGTAATGCCAACAAGAACGCATATTCCGTTGTAATTTTTCTCAGGTTGAAAAAGATGAATAATGTAGAAAAGTAGAAAAAGGAGACTGTGGTAAATAATAATTAATTAGAAAATTAAAAAGAAGTAGGGCTGTCTTCTTTTACCACAAAAAAACTTTTTTGAGCGAAAATGAGACTCTCTCGTTGAGAATGCCCACGTATGAAGTGGGCTAAACACGTGTCCGCTCAAAAAAGTTTTTTATGATAATTAGGGATGAGTCTTCTTTTTAATTTTTTAATTAATAATGTAGAAGTTTATCTGTTGGCTGCTAAATCAAGGGTAGCACCAATGCAGAAGTTAACAATGCCAATGCTTGAACTCATGGCTGTAGTTATACACTAATATCAGAAAAAATTTGGAAAGTGAGGTAAAGTCATTTTTTTGGAGTGATTCGTCGACAGTAGTATTATGGATTCAGCGAGAAGAGGAATGGGCCACATTTGTATGGACAGAGTTTCAGAGATTCGTATGTTAACGACTTCAACTGAAAGGGGCCATATACCGGATGATAAGAATCCAGCGGATCTACCTTCAAGTGGCTTCAACCCTGAGCAGTTACTCAAATAAGAGATTGGTGTCATGAAACAGTTACTACCTCTCTCTCTCTCTCTCTCTTCTTCCATTTTTTCTCTAACATTTCCATCAATGTATCCTTTTCGCTCATTATTTTCTTATTTTTGTTTTCTACACTATGTTTTTACTATCTTTACTTTTTAGCCTCTCCTCAACTTTTATTTTTTTTAGCTTCTTCTGTACTTTTTTCTAGACAGCTTTCTAGATTTCCTGGGCTGCTGCCTCTGCTTGAGTTAGATGATGATCGACTTCCGTTTTTTTTAGACCCAAGTGCTCTGCCTCCTTTTTTCCATTTTTTTTTGTTTCGATATCTGTCTCATTCAGTTCTGTCTCATCACCAGTTGACACTTTTTCTTAACAATGCAATATGCAGTATGTCGTAGTTTACCTCCCTAGTCGGTTTTTTGTTTATGTGCTTTCCTGTCATGTCCGGTTTTCCAGTCCAGTATGTGTAGCATGTACTGATAGTCCTAAATGTATTAAAACTGTATAATAAAATTATATTTTCTACTTCAACTTCAAGTCTCAAGGTCGCTTTTTGCTTAATGTCTCTATATCGTTCGTTCTATAGAACTTCCTGGTTCATTTATAGCGAAAGGCGGATCGATAAAATGCAAAGTAATGCCAGTTGGATTTAAATTTTGATATTTTCAATGCTAAAACAAAAATACTTATAGTTAGCTTAAAGTTAGTGTTCAAGGCATTAAAGTTTAAATAGTTTAATTTTAAAATCTAACCTATTCATAAATTAAAGTTCGAGCTGTATTTGCAAAAAACAAATTATATGAATACAGATGAATAAAAAATAAAGTATATGAACTCGTCGTGCTAAAGCTGAAACCAATTTATTTAAATTTCTAAATATCCATCCACAATATACTGCTAAATAAATTGTACAATTTTGTTTTAGGAGAAAATACACATAAACTGGTAGCTAATCACCTAAAACAGTCAGAATTGGTGAAGTTGTTAATGACTCCGAAGTAATTACTACTGGGGTGCCACAAGGTACTGTAAAATTAGGATTAATTACGAATTTAATAAACTACTTTAACTTACGCGGGTCATCGCATAGCAGTCCGAAACGGCATATAGCAGGCAGACACATCGCAACAACATGAAACAAATACCGAAGTTACTGTTTTGCATAAAGAAAAGGGGGGTAAATGGTAACTCACCGGGGGAATTGCATTCCCCATGCAGACCTTTAATAAAAAGCCCACCTTTCCATATCAGATATATATTTAACAAACCATAATCTTCAGAAATGTACATTTCCACCTGAAACGAGTAGAGGCTCCCCTGGACGCCCGACTATCGCGCTAGTAGTCAGCATCCCAATGATTTGGTGTGAGAACAGGTAAACAACATAATCGCATCACACAGATGCATAAAGTACCACACAGGTAAAACATCATAATCGCATCACAGATGCATAAAGTACCACACAGGTAAAACAACACAATTGCACCACACAGGTGCTAAATAGAAGTGTACACTTAAAGCATATGCAAAACAGTTCTGCACACAGGCCTGGCCAGAACAACTGACTCAAAATAAGACAAAATATATCCGTGCCTGCCCGGCTACTCACCTTCATGAAAAAAAGGGTCATATTTCAAATCATAACACCGACAAACGGATAAAGATATATTAGATAAAATAAAATTACAATTCCACCAACAATAATAAAAATAAAAAAATTACTCCAAAACGTAAATTATTGTTACAGTACTATAATGGGACCACTATTATATATTATGTATATTATTGACTTACTAACAGAAATGTCTCATAATGCTATCTCGTTTGCTCGTAATGTTGCTATTTTATCAATGGACGGCACATGGGAAGAAGCAGCTAATAATACGTGAAGATAGATTGCTAAGTAAACTAGCTAATGGTTGGCACAAAAAATTATTAAGTTTTGAGGAGACAGAATATATTATCTAAGGTATAAATGAACTAGTGTGCCCAAGTCGTTAAGTGTTTATATTGATTGAACAACAAGACAGAAAGGATGGAGTTTCACAATTATTTGGGAGTTATTTTGGATTTGAATGTTAGATGGAAGAAACCATATACTATTCGTTTCAAGAAGTTAGAGATATGCCCCTTTCCTTTATTGGGATGCGCCGTAGCATAATTCCAAATTCAATCACATTTGTCTGCGGAGCTCATTTCTCCACTGATCATCTTGCAAGAACAACTTGTAGACAAAAGTGTACAGTACCATTTGTAAAATTATTTAAACTGCCTCGTTAAAATTTAAGAATATGCTTTATTTAAAAGCCTATTTAGCCAAAAATAATAACAAATGAATTAACTTAACAATGCTCTACACACCTATAAAACTTTTGTTTTGTTTTAAGAAATTTCATTTCTATCACTGTCAATTTATTTCTTGATTCACTTCTGTAACGGTCAATTTATTTCTACTCTCCTCTCGGCGATCGTCTCTTCCTTTATATACTCTTTTGGGTCCTTTCTGGAACTTTCTCGAGCCGTCCGGAAAAGTTTCGTTTTCTTCAAACTGTTTAATTGCTTTCTCGGAACGCAGGTAGGACACACATGTTTACAGATACGGTGCACATGAAAAAAGGCGCCCGCGGCTAGTCGGCGAATCGATAAGCCGCTCACACACACGTATGCCCGATCGCACACAAGCATGCTCGTGCTCGCTACAATATGTACAATACTAACTAATGTTGGAAGACTACTGACTACAAATGGTTTCTGTAAACATAAAGATACTTAGAGCAGGTAAACTGCATCGGGTGCAGGGGTAGCGACAGGGGTTGAAACCAGCAAAACTATCCGCTTCGCAGAAATGAACAATAATATTGCATGGTTAACAAATTTTGGTGATCTATCGTATACAAATATAAACATACAGGCTGATTATAAAAACAATGCTACTCTAATACATTTCCAAGAAGTGGTTACTCGAATTTTGCGTAGCAACATACTTCTAAGGCATTAACCCAAGACAAATTTGTAGGTGTTCTAGAAAAAGAAAAAAAAGAAGTCTGAACTAATACGAAATGGATTTATAACCTTAGGTTTATGTCCGTAGAACCGTGACGCCATAGAATACACAAAATATCTAGGCAAAATAATACTCGAATCAAGCAATCAAAAGTAAGCCGTAATACCACACTTAAGATTCGAAGAAGTAGTAAGCAATTATTTAATAACCAGTTAAATAAATACCTTTATGCTAATAAATCCAAAAATATTTAGCTGAAAAAAGTTTGGAGTGTTCTCTTCTTTTAAATATATTAACTTCATAAGATACGATGGTCTGCTGAGTTCGTTCGGAGATATTCCCTTTAATTGTCATCCAAAGGCTAGGTCGAAGTAGTGTGTAGTGTGTTTAATATGTGAAAGTGTATATCATGCTAGTAATTTTAAACAATTAAAAATATTAAAGTCATAAGCAATGTCTTCGTAATATGCTCTGAACATAAACTGCATTCTAACCTCAAAAATAAGCGAGAATCTACTTAGTCACGAGGCTAAAATCATCAACGCACAAATTCGAAATTCGAAACAAAATGAAGAAGTAAAAAAACAGATAATAAGTGAAATTGAAACTAAAAGTAGAAAAAAGGGACATAATTCATGTATGAAGATCGAACGGAGAAAATGCATTGCTAAAAGATCTCAACAAAGAAATAAATAAAAAAACCAATTACTACGTGAATTAATCGACAAAGAAAAAAATGTATTACCTGCTAGAATAACAAACACGTTTGCTAAAATAACACGTTTGCTAAAATAACAGCTAAGGCCAAAGTAACCTAAACGAGTACCTAAAATAATTGTTAAAAAACTAACAAAGAAGAAAAAGTTGATACAATTAACCAACATGTGTCGTGTTATTTAATCAAAGAAAAATCTATACAAACTAAAAAAGTTTATAAAAAAAATGATAATGAATTAATTATAAGCTGTTTAAATAAAGAAAGTGTAGACGAAGCAATACACATATTAATATCTAAATAAATTTAAAAATGCCTGTGATATGGATAAGGAAACGGTTGCAAATCCAATAATCAAAATAATTGGAATTAGTAATTTCTAAAACATGTCAAGCAAAAACTTTTAAAAATTTTAATGACTGACAGAAAATGTAAAATACTACATTCATGTAAAAATGAGAACTTGGTGAAACATTTTCATGATAGTAAAAGACTTGGCAAGTTTCTCAATGTTCATTTATTTCTCTGACGATCGTTTCAGTTTTTAAATCATTTTCAAAGAGTATACAATAGTATTTAAGGAAAAAATTTATACTATAATATTTAGTACACTTTTGTATACTCTTTGAAGATCGTTTAAACACCGAAACGATCGTCAGAGAAATAAATGAACATTGTGAAACTTGCCATGTGTTTTAATTCCTATACTTTACTGTAATAATAAAATTTTTGTTGGATATTAAAATTGCAGAATTTTTAAGTTGATAAGTGTTAAGCCTTGCTACAGCTGTGGGAGATTTAGGAACAACGGAAAAAACTGTCGTAACAATTTTTCATGTTTCAAATGTGCTGAGCAACATAAAACAAGTGAGTCCAATAACCCTGGTGAAACAAAGTGTGCAAACAGTGTCTTTAGTAGTGTGACTTATAACACAAACTATAAGACTAACCACGTGCCAACTGACAGCCACGAATGCGAAATACTGAAAGAAAAGTTCAGAAGTTCATTGACACCACGAACTACAGCGTAATACCTACTATACCGAGACATATCGATAAGGTAGATAACCACCGATATAAAGTGGACATTAAAGACACGTGGATTATCATCATCATCACTTCATACAATCAACGCGAATATTATAAACTGACGAAACAACTCAACCTAACCATGGATCAAGATACAAAGTATGAGTGTGAGTATAATCCACAGAAGGAAATAATGTTTGATGATGTAAAGATATTCAAAGAAGGTTTTCCTTTAAATATAAAAAAATTGATTTTATATGTTAACATAAGAAGTTTAAGTAAAAATTTTAATAAATTAGAAACCTTCATTGATAGTATTATTACCAAATCATGTATTATTGTTTGCACGGAGACTTGGAATCTACAGTGTCAACATTACTACATTTTAACAGGTTACAGAAGTTTTTATAACGAAAGCAAAATAAACAAAGCAGACGGAGTAATAATGTATGTAAGAGATGATTTGGATGAAAATATCGAGATAATAAACTGTGATTGTTATCTCTAATATAAATTTAGAGAACGAAGAAATAATAAAGGTATCTGCTCTTTACAAATCTCATGACGTGCCAAAACTCGAATTTGTAAATAGTCTCAAAAAAATTCTAAAAGAGTACGAAAATACCAAAAATCACTGCATTATAGGCGACTTTTACATATATATTTTGGATAAAAATTTTATGAAATTTGATACGAATGGTCAATTAGCTTCCCAAGAATTTCTAAATAATTTTCTAGAATATAAATACATCTCATGTTTCCTAGTATAACAAGACCCTCTACTGATAATGATGGTGGAACTTATATTGATAATTTCTTTACTGTTAACCTGGATGGCCAATCTGGTGCTCTATACCATGCTTCATCAGTTGTACCACAGGGATCACACCTTGGTCCAATCCTATTCAACATAGTGATCAACGACCTCCCACGTTTCATCCGGTTTGGGAAGACCCTGATGTACGCCGATGATGCCAAGATGTTCCGCACGGTTGATAGCCTTGATGATGCCCACGCCTCCAAGACGATCTCGACCATCTATCCATCTGGTGCCACAACAACCACCTTCAACTGAACGTGTCTAAATGCAAAGTGGTCCATTTCACTCGGAAGCGTGACGTCCTGCACTTCAACTACACGATTGACGGCACCCCCATATCGAACTCCAAAAATATAGTTGATCTCGGGGTTCATTACCTCAGCAACGGCTCTTTTAATCTTCATGTGAACGAGCTGATCGCCAAGGGCTCCAGAACTCTAGGTTTGATCATCCGAAACAGTAAGTTCTTCAAGAACCCTACCACTATCAGGTCTCTCTACGTGACCCTGGTTAGGCTCCATCTTGAATACGCATCTGTGGTATGGAGTCCCTACACTGATGCAAACATTAAATCCATCGAGACTGTGCAACATAAATTCCTGAGGTCGTTCATGTTTAAAGCAGGTCAACCAATGTCTCTGTTGGACCACGACTACACAGATGCCATCTCTGTGTCCGGTCTGGAACCTTTACAAACGAGGCGCAAAATTTCTGATCTCCTCTTTTTATATGCTGTCATCAATGGCTCTATCTCCTGTATTGAGCTTTTTGAGTTGTTACAGTTCAACGAACCAACACGAGCTACGAGACGTCCGCTACTGTTCAGCACACCGTTTTGCAGATCTGATTTCAGACGAGGCAGTACCATCCACCGGATCTTAAAGACTGCGAATGACACCCTATCTTCGACTTCAACCAATCTCTTTTTCTTTTTAAAAAATTCATTCGTAGCATATGTTCCGATGGCGATGTATTTTGATCTACTATTATTTATTTTTATGATTCACTGTCGTCTTACTTTCTTATTCTGTACTGCGTTATTGTGTTCAGTGCCTCAAAATCAATCATGATGCAATATCTTTATCTTTATCGATTTATATCTCATTTTTAACTCTGCAATGTTAATGTTATGTAAGATATATTTACTGTGATAGTATTGTTTAACTTGTTTAACATATTTTGTACATATTTTGAAAAAGGGTGCATACCCGTGAAATAAATATATATATGTTACTTACACACACGTAACAGGATTTAGTTCTAGATTCAATCTTAAAAGATGAACTCGTAGATTTATCGAAATTATTTATCGTTATTATATTATTATTATTAGGTCCACACTTATGTAAGCTACCGAAGGTACTTCGTAGACCGAGCTAGTAAGCACGTAATTAACAATATAACACTTATTTAAGTAATCAAAGACGGAAATTACTTCGTTATACTTTCTTTATTCGTTAAAACTTGACTAACTAACTACTCGTTGGGCTAGGCCCTTTTTATACTAGTTGTACAGGGTTTACTATTCTAATTAATAACTAGAGTGGGGGTTTCTATAAGTTTTGTATGTAACACCTCCACCCTTAGTAAATAATTATTTCAATGAAATTATTATTCGATTATGAATGACCAATTATGACACTCGATAATTATAGAAAATTGAAATCTTAGTCTAAATGAAACACACCTAACTAATACATCTCTAAATATAGTAATTGTTAAAAAAAATTCTTTTATTAATTTCATCTAGGGTAAATTTATTTTATTCTGGATGGTGGATTCCATTCTCCCATTGTGTATCCTCTGGAGCTGAGGGGGTGTTTTGACGAATCAGTCTGGGGTGGAAAGTGTTCATTGGCTGGTTTTCTTTGTTTCGCCTCGAAGTGTAATCATTACAATTTATAATTTGTAGACAAGGTAGGTGATTTCCCATAGACTTACACCTTTTTCACGGAGTGATCATCTTTAAACAGTTTGGACAACAACACCAGCAGGTTAAAATGGTTACTAGGATTGCACCAAGAATGGACATGATTGTGTAGAGCCAGTTTCTTCTCAATTGTACCAAGGGTTTCTTAAGTTGGTCGTCGATTCTAAGGGTATATGTGGCAGTGTAACGTTTGTTGTAATGTTTGATGTTCGGTCTTGTTGGGCAGAAATCTTGACGCCGTTGTCAAGGTAACCAATACACTTGGGTTCCAACTGGATAAAACAAGTTGTGACCAAAGGGTACTTGGACATACTTTGTCCTGGGCACTTTGTAGTTATGCTTCCATTTACGGTCGAGTAGAACAACCATAAATTGTCGTCTACCTTTTGTAATAGCTCTTCTTTCAGTTGTAATCTAATGATTTGGCATGTTTCCGGAAGGGTGGTTGATCCGAAGGCTTGGACTTCACATTGATTGGAAGTGGATCTGTCTTGGATCGTTACGTCTTCACAAATCCATATGTAGTCAATCAATCCACATTTGTCCAATCGAGAAATTGCTACCCATACGTTTCCCTTTTGTTCAATAGCCATGAAATTGTTTGTGGGTAGGACGGTTTTATAGAGGTTAGTATGAGGGTCATAAACTGGATAGGGAAATATTTTGTACAGATGAAATAAATTTGGTTCTACCAACGGAACTCTTAAAATGACGATTATTTTATTTTTGCTGATATAGACCGTCGGTTTAATAATAGAGAAGTAAGAATAAACGGAAACTAAATTGACATCAAAGGGCAATTTTTGTTCTGTTAGTGTTAATTGGACGGATTTTAATTCATTTATCAATATCCTAGGTTCGATTACACTAGGGTGTAACATTCCCATCTTTGCATACGTGCCTAAATTTAATATGTCTCTTATTTCTTGATTTAAAACTGAGATCATTTCGGAAATTAGCTGGGCAGTGTCAAGAATGTTCAGGGAGTAACTGAGCTTTGTATTGACATCATTTAAATTGGAAGCCCATTTTTCTAAATTATCAAAATTTTTCTTTATTAATTGCTCGTTTTTATTGATTGTGGTGATGGTGTCGTTGAGTGTGTTTAATTTTGATAAAGTGATATGTGCCTGTTCCTTCATGAGTTTTAAAGTATCCTGATTTGATTTCTGAATTGATTCGATTGCATTATCATAGAAAGTGGCATCGTCTTCGTCGAGAATTCCGAAAACGGTATGGAATGCTTTCCCAATGATGGATAACCATGCGCGTTTTTGCCTCTTATTAACATAGATTTGAAGGATCTTATTAAAATCTTCTTCTAGTTCTCTCCTAACGTTAACTTATGATATGAACTTAATTGATTTTCATTCTTAGCCTCTAATATATTTAACTTATTATAGTATGCTTTGACTATTTGTACTCGATCAAATATTTGTTTTGTGTCTTTAATTAATATTATTTTCCAATGGGAATTT
Organism: Agrilus planipennis; assembly: GCF_000699045.2. Lineage (NCBI taxonomy): Eukaryota > Metazoa > Arthropoda > Insecta > Coleoptera > Buprestidae > Agrilus > Agrilus planipennis. The sequence continues at coordinate 122,658 of NW_020439012.1, read as the reverse complement.
GAAACAAAAACTGGGCCAGTGTCATGGAAATAAATGCCTGTTTTGTTGAGGGGAGTGATTTCCACGGCTACTGACACGGTTAGTGTCCTGAAACAAGAATATTATCGTTAAAAGGTTTTATTTGTTCTCGTTAACGATAGTGTTTCTATTGCGTTTGCGTTTACTTATTTCAAAATTCTTATCTGATAATATTTTAATTATGTGAAAGGGGCTTTCCCAGAGGGGATCGCTGGTATCTTTGTTAATTAGCGGATTTTTTAGTAAGACTTTATCTCCTACTTTGTATGTTGGAAGGGGTCTAAGATTTTCGTCGTGCCTTCGCTTTGTTTTCTCTTTATATTTCTTTAAATTGTCGATAGCTTGTCTCCTAACGATATTTAAGATGTTATTAATTTTGTTGGCGTATTCGCTTGCTAAAATGTCTCCGGATTTTACATTTTGATATGGGTCTCTGTGTTTGTTTCCGAACAATAACTCATAGGGTGTAAAACCAGTGCCTGAATGTTGTGAAATGTTATAGGCTAATGTCGCTAGACGGATTGCCGTTTTCCAATATTTTGGATCGCAATTCTTTTGAAGCATATAGGTACGGTAAGTTTCTTTTAGCGGTGCATGAAATCTCTCAACAGCTCCGTTGCTTTGAGGGTGATAGGTGACGGAAAAAGTGTGATCTATTGTTAGCAGTTTTTCTACCGTTTTTAGGGGTTTATTTAGAAATTCTGTGCCTTGATCGGAGTGTATTCTTTCGGGAATGCCGAAAGAGCTAAAATATTTCATTAGAGCATTGGTGACGTCCTCAGCAGACTTCCCTTTAAGAGGGTACGCCTGTACGTATTTGGTTAATTGGTCTTGTATAGTTAGAACATGTAGTGTTTCTCTACTAAGTGCGATATCGACCATGTCGATGTCTATCCTTTCAAAAGGTTTAGATGGTACTGACACTAATGTTAAAGGACTTTCGAAATTTCGTCTAACAATTTTTGACCTCTGACATATCTCGCATGAATTTATGACGTTCCTAACCTGTTCTTGCATATTTTTCCATTTATAATTTTGTTGTAATTTATTCAACGTCTCGTTTATGCCTTTGTGGCCAAATACTGGAGTACTATGGTATTTTTTTATAAGGTCATTAATTTGATCTTGGTTTAATGGATTAAATGCTTTTGTCAAAATTCTCAGCTTGTTAGGTATTTGGTATACATATTTTACGAAACTCGCGATTCGCAATAGTTCGGTGTTATTCGTATAATTTAGAATAAAAATATCGGTATTTACAGTCGAATATAAAGTCGTTATTGTTGATATTTTTCCTAACAAATTATCTTTAAGTGGGTAATATTCTAAATTATCGTAATTACGGCTTACGTATAGTCTTGTATCATCTACTGGGTCAATATCTACAAAATCTAATTTAATAATATTAAGGTATTTGTCTATGTTGTCTGCTTTGTCTAATAGAATGAGTGGAGCGTTTGGTATGATGACTTCGGTAATTACGTCGAAATTAAGATTATCGTCATTTATTTCGTAATTGTTGATATCTAGTTCTGTGGAACATGGTGACTGGTCGTTACTGCTAGTAATCTGGTCGAACTCCTCGTTGTTTTCGACAGGATCCAGATCTCCTAGTAGGTCCTGCAGATCTTTGGCCAGTTCTTCGATGGGGTAGTCATCCTTTTTGTTCAATACCTTTATTTGAACTCGTGATAGCGCGTCGGCATTCCTATTCAAGGTACCCTTTTTATAGATGATCTCGTAGTCAAACTCTTCAAGTTTCAATCGCCAGCGGGCCAGTCGACTTCCGGGGTCCTTGATACTGAAAAGCCATGTGAGTGGGCGATGGTCTGTGACTATCTTAAACTTCCTTCCGAACAAGTATGGGCGGAAGTGTTTACATGCCCAAACTATTGCCAATAACTCGCGTTCGATTGTGAAATATCGGGTCTCTGCGTTATTGAGTGTACGGGATGCGTAAGCTACTGGAAGATCTTTGCCGATGGGACCTTGTGAGAGGATTGCGCCGACTGCGATTCCGGACGCATCTGTGGTCAGATTAAAGGGTTCTTCGAAGTTCGGATATTGTAGTATCGGTTCACATGTTGGGCTCTTTTTTAAGATTTTGAAGGACTCTGTGCATTCATTATTAAAAGCAAAAGGGGCGTCTTTCTTCAGAAGTATTGTGAGGGGTTTAGCGATTTTCGCGTAGTTGTTAATGAAGCGACGGTAATAACCTGTAAGGCCTAAAAAAGCTCTAACTTCTTTTTGGTTTTTAGGTCTAGGGAAGAGAGTGATTGCTTTTATCTTCTCAGGGTTTGGTTTGATGCCTTCTCTGGTAATTATGTGTCCTAGGTAGCCAACTTCTTTGCGAAGGAATTCGCATTTATCCGGTTGAATCTTGAGGTTGTGAGCTCGTAGTCTTTTGAACACATTCACCAGCCTCTCGTTGTGTTCCGTGAGGGTGGAACCGAATATTACAATATCATCTAAATAAACAAGACACTGAGTGTTGTTTAGTCCTGTTAAGACGTTGTCCATCACTCTCTGAAAGGTAGATGGTGAATTCTTTAGACTAAAGGGCATTCTTATGAATTCAAAATGTCCTTGTTCTGTATTGAAAGCGGTTTTCGGGATGGAATCCTCCTCGACTTCGATCTGATGGAATCCCGAGGTCAGGTCTAAGGTGGTGAAGTAAGCGCTACGTCCCAAGTTATCGAGGATTTCTGTGATATTCGGCAATGGATATTTATCTGAAACTGTTTTTTCATTCAGCTTCCTGTAGTCTATCACGACCCTCCATTTCTGTTTGCCAGACGCATCGATTTTCTTTGGGACGACCCAAACAGGAGAAGACCAAGGTGAGAAACTTGGTCTAATTATTCTTTGTTCTAACATCTTTTTGACTTGAGACTCTACCTCCGGTTTGTGAATTTTAGGGTATCGATATGATTTTACATAACAAGGTTGGGAGTTGTTAGTTTCTATTTTATGTTTGATGGAGTTAGTAAAAGTCAGTTTGTCGCCTTCAATATAAAAGATGTCATAAAATTCCCTACATATAGACTTAATATGTATAGCTTCTTCTTCATTTAAGTGATTTAATCGTAGCAGTGATTCTACTATTCTTTGTCTTTCTATTTTGTAATTATTATTGACTTCTGTATTAAAATAAACTAATTCCTTTCCGTCTACAGGCAGTTTTTCAATTACCAGGTCTTTAGTGTCTAATGTGAAATTTTTCGCACTTTCATTCAAATTAACTGAAGTAATTATAAAATTGCCATTGGTGTCAGTTTTAACTATGCAATTTGGGATAATGATACCTTCACTTTCATATTTATTAATAATGAAGTCTTGATTAGGAGTTAAATGTGAATTTAATTTGATGACCTTCTCACACCTAGGTTCAATATTGAGGTGATTAATAGTCTTAGCGTTTGAAATGTTTATTTTATATCTTCTTTTATTAATGGTGAAAGTGAATTTTTCGAAATCTAATTTAACTTTATTTTTGTTAATGAAGTCCATTCCGATGATACCATCGGCGGCAATATTAATATCAGCAACATGGAATTTAAAAGGTATGCCAAAAGGTTTTAATTTGTATGTCCCTAGGCTTACAATCGAAGCACTTTCACCTGAAATTCCTATTATTTCTATTTGGGTATTTTTATCAATTTTATCTGAGTCTGAGACTAATTTAGGTAATATTAATGAGACTCCTGCGCCTGTGTCAATTAAAAATTTATAGTTTTTTGAATCATGATTAAAACTAATGTAAGGCATTNTTTGTCTGTAACACCTCCACACTTAGTAAATAATTATTTCAATGAAATTATTATTCGATTATGAGTGACCAATTATGACACTCGATAATTATAGAAAATTGAAATCTTAGTCTAAATGAAACACACCTAACTAATACATCTCTAAATATAGTAATTGTTAAAAAAATTCCTTTTATTAATTTCATCTAGGGTAAATTTATTTTATTCTGGATGGTGGAGTCCATTCTGCCTTTGGGTCGGTGGTGATTGGCATCATTTCCCATTGTGTTTCCTCTGGAGCTGAGGGGGTGTTTTGACGAATCAGTCTGAGGTGGAAAGTGTTCATTGGCTGGTTTTCTTCGTTTCGCCTCGAAGTGTAATCATTACAATTTATAATTTGTAGACAAGGTAGGTGATTTCCCATAGACTTACACCTTTTCCACGGAGTGATCATCTTTAAACAGTTTGGACAACAACACCAGCAGTTTCTTCTCAATTGTACCAAGGGTTTCTTAAGTTGGTAGTCGATGTTATTGGAAAATTGTTGCAGGTTTTCTTTTTCGAGTTCTAGGGTGTCGTGCTTGAGGGTTCCCATATGCATGGGTTCCATATCGAGAGTTTTCAGGGGTTCAGCGTCCATTTCGCAGCATTCTAAGGGTATTTGTGGCAGTGTAACGTTTGTTGTAATGTTTGATGTTCGGTCTTGTTGGGCAGAAATCTTGACGCCGTTGTCAAGGTAAGCAATACACTTGGGTTCCAACTGGATAAAACAAGTTGTGACCAAAGGATACTTGGACATACTTTGTCCTGGGCACTTTGTAGTTATGCTTCCATTTACGGTCGAGTAGAACAACCATAAATTGTCGTCTACCTTTTGTAATAGCTCTTCTTCCAGTTGTAATCTAATGATTTGGCATGTTTCCGGAAGGGTGGTTGATCCGAAGGCTTGGACTTCACATTGATTGGAGGTGGATCTGTCTTGGATCGTTACTTCTTCGCAAATCCATATGTAGTCAATCAATCCACATTTGTTCAATCGAGAAATTGCTACCCATACGTTTCCCTTTTGTTCAATAGCCATGAAATTGTTTGTGGGTAGGACGGTTTTATAGAGGTTTGTATGAGGGTCATAAACTGAATAGGGAAATATTTTGTACAAATGAAATAAATTTGGTTCTACCAACGGAACTCTTAAAATGACGATTATTTTATTTTTGCTGATATAGACCGTCGGTTTAATAATAGAGAAGTAAGAATGAACGGAATTTAATTGACATCAAAGGGCAATTTTTGTTCTGTTAGTGTTAATTGGACGGATTATAATTCATTTATCAATATCCTAGGTTCGATTACACTAGGGTGTAACATTCCCATCTTTGCATACGTGCCTAAATTTAATATGTCTCTTATTTCTCGATTTAAAACTGAAATCATTTCGGAAATTAGCTGGGCAGTGTCAAGAATGTTCAGGGAGTAACTGAGCTTTGTATTGACATCATTTAAATTGGAAGCCCATTTTTCTAAATTATCAAAATTTTTCTTTATTAATTGCTCGTTTTTATTGATTGTGGTGATGGTGTCGTTGAGTGTGTTTAATGTTGATAAAGTGATATGTGCCTGTTCCTTCATGAGTTTTAAAGTATCCTGATTTGATTTCTGAATTGATTCGATTGCGATATCATAGAAAGTGGCATCGTCTTCGTCGAGAGTTCCGAGAACGGTATGGAACGCTTTCCCAATGATGGATAACCATGCGCGTTTTTGCCTCTTATTAACGTAGATTTGAAGGATCTTATTAAAATCTTCTTCTAGTTCTCTAATAGCTACTCCTAATGTTAACTTATGATACGAACTTAATTGATTTTCATTCTTAGCCTCTAATATATTTAACTTATTATAGTATGCTTTGACTATTTGTACTCGATCAAATATTTGTTTTGTGTCTTTAATTAATATTATTTTCCAATGGGAATTTGAAACAAAAAGTGGGCCAGTGTCATGGAAATAAATGCCTGTTTTGTTGAGGGGAGTGATTTCCACGGCTACTGACACGGTTAGTGTCCTGAAACAAGAATATTATCGTTAAAAGGTTTTATTTGTTCTACGTTAACGATAGTGTTTCTATTGCGTTTGCGTTTACTTATTTCAAAATTCTTATCTGATAATATTTTAATTATGTCAAAGGGGCCTTCCCAGAGGGGATCGCTGGTATCTTTGTTAATTAGCGGATTTTTTAGTAAGACTTTATCTCCTTTGTATGTTGGAAGGGGTCTAAGATTTTCGTCGTGCCTTCGCTTTGTTTTCTCTTTATATTTCTTTAAATTGTCGATAGCTTGTCTCCTAACGATATTTAAGATGTTATTAATTTTGTTGGCGTATTCGCTTGCTAAAATGTCTCCGGATTTTACATTTTGATATGGGTCTCTGTGTTTGTTTCCGAACAATAACTCATAGGGTGTAAAACCAGTGCCTGAATGTTGTGAAATGTTATAGGCTAATGTCGCTAGACGGATTGCCGTTTTCCAATATTTTGGATCGCAATTCTTTTGAAGCATATAGGTACGGTAAGTTTCTTTTAGCGGTGCATGAAATCTCTCAACAGCTCCGTTGCTTTGAGGGTGATAGGTGACGGAAAAAGTGTGATCTATTGTTAGCAGTTTTTCTACCGTTTTTAGGGGTTTATTTAGAAATTCTGTGCCTTGATCGGAGTGTATTCTTTCGGGAATGCCGAAAGAGCTAAAATATTTCATTAGAGCATTGGTGACGTCCTCAGCAGACTTCCCTTTAAGAGGGTACGCCTGTACGTATTTGGTTAATTGGTCTTGTATAGTTAGAACATGTAGTGTTTCTCTACTAAGTGCGATATCGACCATGTCGATGTCTATCCTTTCAAAAGGTTTAGATGGTACTGACACTAATGTCAAAGGACTTTCGAAATTTCGTCTAACAATTTTTGACCTCTGACATATCTCGCATGAATTTATGACGTTCCTAACCTGTTCTTGCATATTTTTCCATTTATAATTTTGTTGTAATTTATTCAACGTCTCGTTTATGCCTTTGTGGCCAAATACTGGAGTACTATGGTATTTTTTTATAAGGTCATTAATTTGATCTTGGTTTAATGGATTAAATGCTTTTGTCAAAATTCTCAGCTTGTTAGGTATTTGGTATACATATTTTACGAAACTCGCGATTCGCAATAGTTCGGTGTTATTCGTATAATTTAGAATAAAAATATCGGTATCTACAGTCGAATATGAAGTCATTATTGTTGATATTTTTCCTAACAAATTATCTTTAAGTGGGTAATATTCTAAATTATCGTAATTACGGCTTACGTATAGTCTTATATCATCTACTGGGTCAATATCTACAAAATCTAATTTAATAATATTAAGGTATTTGTCTGTGTTGTCTGCTTTGTCTAATAGAATGAGTGGAGCGTTTGGTATGATGACTTCGGTAATTACGTCGAAATTAAGATTATCGTCATTTATTTCGTAATTGTTGATATCTAGTTCTGTGGAACATGGTGACTGGTCGTTACTGCTAGTAATCTGGTCGAACTCCTCGTTGTTTTCGACAGGATCCAGATCTCCTAGTAGGTCCTGCAGATCTTTGGCCAGTTCTTCGATGGGGTAGTCGTCCTTTTTGTTCAATACCTTTATTTGAACTCGTGTTAGCGCGTCGGCATTCCTATTCAAGGTACCCTTTTTATAGATGATCTCGTAGTCAAACTCTTCAAGTTTCAATCGCCAGCGGGCCAGTCGACTTCCGGGGTCCTTGATACTGAAAAGCCATGTGAGTGGGCGATGGTCTGTGACTATCTTAAACTTCCTTCCGAACAAGTATGGGCGGAAGTGTTTACATGCCCAAACTATTGCCAACAACTCGCGTTCGATTGTGGAATATCGAGTGTACGGGATGCGTAAGCTACTGGAAGATCTTTGCCGATGGGACCTTGTGAGAGGATTGCGCCGACTGCGATTCCGAACGCATCTGTGGTCAGATTAAAGGGTTCTTCGAAGTTCGGATATTGTAGTATCGGTTCACATGTTAGGCTCTTTTTTAAGATTTCGAAGGACTCTGTGCATTCATTATTAAAAGCAAAAGGGGCGTCTTTCTTCAGAAGTATTGTGAGGGGTTTAGCTATTTTTGCGTAGTTGTTAATGAAGCGACGGTAATAACCTGTAAGGCCTAAAAAAGCTCTAACTTCTTTTTGGTTTTTAGGTCTAGGGAAGAGAGTGATTGCTTTTATCGTCTCAGGGTTTGGTTTGATGCCTTCTCTGGTAATTATGTGTCCTAGGTAGCCAACCTCTTTGCGAAGGAATTCGCATTTATCCGGTTGAATCTTGAGGTTGTGAGCTCGTAGTCTTTTGAACACATTCACCAGCCTCTCGTTGTGTTCCGTGAGGGTGGAACCGAATATTACAATATCATCTAAATAAACAAGACACTGAGTGTTGTTTAGTCCTGTTAAGACGTTGTCCATCACTCTCTGAAAGGTAGATGGTGAATTCTTTAGACTAAAGGGCATTCTTATGAATTCAAAATGTCCTTGTTCTGTATTGAAAGCGGTTTTCGGGATGGAATCCTCCTCGACTTCGATCTGATGGAATCCCGAGGTCAAGTCTAAAGTGGTGAAGTAAGCGCTACGTCCCAAGTTATCGAGGATTTCTGTGATATTCGGCAATGGATATTTATCTGAAACTGTTTTTTCATTCAGCTTCCTGTAGTCTATCACGACCCTCCATTTCTGTTTGCCAGACGCATCGATTTTCTTTGGGACGACCCAAACAGGAGAAGACCAAGGTGAGAAACTTGGTCTAATTATTCTTTGTTCTAACATCTTTTTGACTTGAGACTCTACCTCCGGTTTGTGAATTTTAGGGTATCGATATGATTTTACATAACAAGGTTGGGAGTTGTTAGTTTCTATTTTATGTTTGATGGAGTTAGTAAAAGTCAGTTTGTCGCCTTCAATATAAAAGATGTCATAAAATTCCCTACATTTAGACTTAATATGTATAGCTTCTTCTTCATTTAAGTGATTTAATCGTAGCAGTGATTCTACTATTCTTTGTCTTTCTATTTTGTAATTATTATTGACTTCTGTATTAAAATAAACTAATTCCTTTCCGTCTACAGGCAGTTTTTCAATTACCAGGTCTTTAGTGTCTAATGTGAAATTTTTCGCACTTTCATTCAAATTAACTGAAGTAATTATAAAATTGCCATTGGTGTCAGTTTTAACTATGCAATTTGGGATAATGATACCTTCACTTTCATATTTATTAATAATGAAGTCTTGATTAGGAGTTAAATGTGAATTTAATTTGATGACCTTCTCACACCTAGGTTCAATATTGAGGTGATTAATAGTCTTAGCGTTTGAAATGTTTATTTTATATCTTCTTTTATTAATGGTGAAAGTGAATTTTTCGAAATCTAATTTAACTTTATTTTTGTTAATGAAGTCCATTCCGATGATACCATCGGCGGCAATATTAATATCAGCAACATGGAATTTAAAAGGTATGCCAAAAGGTTTTAATTTGTATGTCCCTAGGCTTACAATCGAAGCACTTTCACCTGAAATTCCTATTATTTCTATTTGGGTATTTTTATCAATTTTATCTGAGTCTGAGACTAATTTAGGTAATATTAATGAGACTCCTGCGCCTGTGTCAATTAAAAATTTATAGTTTTTTGAATCATGATTAAAACTAATGTAAGGCATTCTTTTAAAAGATACAGTCTCATTAATATTTAAGATGTTGGAGGTATCAATTTGTTTGTTTAGAGATCTGCGTCCTCCTCCGCAGAGCTCTCTTCGGAGTTTAAATCATCTTTGTTAGATTCGTCCGAATCGGAATTATCGCTCATCTCATTAACGTGTTGAGCCCTAAACTTATTTTTATCTTTGAATTTTTCCGCATTTTGCTTTTTATAACAATTTTCTGACTTATGTCCTAACTTTTTGCAATAGTGACAACTTATATTATTACCATTACTATTATTGATATTACTATTACTACTAGGGTTATTAGAGGTAATAGGTTTCGAATAATTATTAGTTTTGAAAACAGCTCTATTATTACTTCTATTTTTCTTATTGATATCGCGATACTGTTTATAACGTTCTTGTTCGCGTCTTTCTTTCGTTTTCTTTTCCTGTTGCCTAGCATGATAGTAAGCATCTTCTAAATTTTTCGGATCCCTAGGACTTACAGCTAGTTCTATGTCTGATGAAATATTCATGAGAAAGATGCTTTTAGACAGTGTCTCTACCAAATTTTGTACAGCTAAGGTTGGTGATTTTTCTTTCGTCGCTGTTACTTGTTCAGCGACGGCAACTACTAATTTGTCGCGAATTTTAGCGACCTCATTATATGTGGCTTTAACGCTATTTTCACTTTTTATTCGGAAAAGATCACCAAACAAGCTTTCGGTTGACTTTTCGAAACCGAAGTTATGGTATAAGGGTAAGATTCCTATTTAAAACTAAATTCGCGGCCCTACCTTTTAATTTTGTGGTCACCATCATCACAATTAACGGTTTATAGTCCCTATGTGCGGTATTTACTACGAAATCGACGCAACTTATGAAATGTGAGACGGGAATGTTATCCCCGTCGAATTCAGGGATGGTTTTTAATAAATAATCAAACATGACTTTAGGGTCTAATGCAGATGTGGTTCCACTACCTGGTTCCATTTTAATTATTGGTTCTGATTTTACTGACTTAGAAGAATCTTCTGAATCTGAATAATTTAAATTCTCCGTGGAGAACCAGAATGAAAGTGAGGGATACAGCTTGGGATATGTATGGCTATTACTGAACAGTAAGGTGTAGCATCTGGGTCTCGTAGCGAGGTCTCGTGAGTCCTTATTGCCTGGGGTATTTCCAGAGAGGTTTGCAGCTCGTCGAGGATGATGGAGTAGTCTTCTGGGTGTCCTTATCATTTGTATCCGTTGAATCAGTTGTATCCCATCCTCGTCTCTAATTTTGTTACGTGGTGGAATAAAAACTTGGTTTTTTTCTTAAAGGGGTTGTTTACCACTTACACACACGTAACAGGATTTAGTTCTAGATTCAATCTTAAAAGATGAACTCGTAGATTTATCGAAATTATTTATCGTTATTATTATTGTTCTATTTATTAGAATTACCCGGTCCTACTGAATACACGACATCATTTTCCGGTACTAGGCCGGATCCTAAAAAAAGTGCCAGATTCGTCGAGTACCGGATTTAAATTTAAATCACACACTTATCATGAATTATAGATATTTGTAAAATTGTCTTTATAATGTGACGCTAAATGAAGTAACATCGCTGCATATCGGTCCGCGTCTCATTGACCAAATGAATGATTCAGGCCCGCTGTAAATTATTGTCGAATGTTTTGGATTTAATTGTTGTCCTTACATGCTGATTCACTCAACGATATCTGGTACGAGAGTGGTTGGTTATGGTTATTATTGTTGTCAGCAGTAACGACCCATTGTGGCACTTAAGATAGTAGGCAATTCGTACTCGACATAGCCCAACAACAAGAATAACAACAACAGTAAAACATTATTACTCTTCAGTGGTTTATTCATTGTGACTTAGTTGCGTGCACATTTCATTCCGATGCACTAACGACGTTATTCAACACTGGCAATTGGCTCAGCTTCCTTGAGAGATATTCACGTTGGACCCGTTAAATCGCGCACCTCAGAATGCGACCGAATAAAAAAGACACTTTGCAACCAAAAAAAATTGGCAGTTTGCGATGATACCGAGCAATTGACCCGGTTTCTATCTTTGCGAATTTCTTGAATTATCGCGCGGATTTTTGATGAGCTCGNGGTTTCCCTTTCAGACAATGGTATCCTGTTATTTCTATGTATCACTCGTATTTGGTCAGATAATCTTTGTTGACCTATAAAATTAAGTTCAGGATAAATTTCTGTGAATTTTTTATGTAAAAGTGATCTATAGCCCGTTAAATTGGTTTCCAGTTCAGTCACTTCGTAGTAGCAGCGAAGTAGTTGCCTATTTATGTCATCAGTCCATTTCATCCGCTGCCTACGAAGGCCAGCTGCAGTGGTTGCAGGACACATTTCCTCCAAAACACTTGCAGTTGGTTGGGTAGCTGGTACATTTGCATCCTGTTCTGGTTGTTTATCCAAATTTGAATTCATACATTGATTAACTACAAGGCTACTGCCGTCCTCAGATGACGTTATCCCCCTCTAGCCAAGGCACCGTGCGCATCGTTATATCTTGTGGATTTTAAAATATAGCGTATGTTTTCTTTCGTTGCCTGTTACTTTCGACCCCGATCTACCCTAATCCTGCAATATAACCAACAACATCATTTACATAAGTTTTATTACAACCTTCATAAACTTGAGGGCAATAATAATTATGGTCTAATAATACTGATAAAAGACTTATGATTTGGATAAATTCCATTTGCAGATGAAAAAATTTGAACCATTTTTTTTATATTTTAAAAATAAATTTAATTTACAAATCTATTTGGTAAATAACTTAATGCAGAATAAAAATGTTTAGTCTTGTCGTCACTGTGCGTACTTACAGCTCATTTCAAGTAGTTAGAGATGTGACCTTGAAGAAATCTGCGCGNTTTGAGGGCGCGCAAATCAGTGCATTTCGAATGAGGCATCTATTACCCTTTGTATATCTATTATCTATGGCACGACTGCGGGCGCCGGCATCAGCCGCAGCGGCGAGTCGCGCCACTGCTATTATGGATATTACCCTTTGTGTATCTAGTATCTATGGATATTGCGTTGTACCGTTCTGCAAGAAGCGACAGTCGCAGGCTGCTACAGGGGAGGCGCGGTTTGACTGGTTAAGGGCCGTAGTCTAAGTGAACAGAATAATTCACTTAGACACGGCCCTATAGCCCAAATCTTCATTCTACTATATCTGTACATGTTGAAAACTGATTGATAATAATAATAAAATGAAAAATCATTTACGTTGTTATGGTTACTGCAAAGACAGGCTGAATAAACCAACATTTCTAAAATCGAATCGTAGCCCTACTATATCGCATTTCGTAGCTGGCTACCCAATGGCTAGCCGTAATTGTGTTACCAAGACAGAAATAGTTGGAACAAACTTGAACGAGCAGAGCTCTCGATGGGCGGTCTTAGCTGATCGGCTAGAACTGTACAGTACTAGACGAAAATGTATTGTTAAAGCAAAAATGTATTTAAATTAACAATAGAAAACAAACCAAAAGGTTTATAGAAAAGTATGTAGAGCGTTAATTTATTTAACTTATTATTTTTGACTAAATATGCTTTTAAATTAAATTTTAACGAGGCAGTTTAAATATCATTGCTCTTCGTAACAGCATTAAACATTGTCAGTACCTACGTCATAGAGAAAAGATTTTAATTACTTTTTAATAATCTACTGTTTTCTTATTAGCGGTTTCTGTCTATTCGAAACAATCCAAATTTAATTTTGTAGGCATAATATAAAGTAATTACGCAAAGTTTATAACTCGGTGTCGTTCTGATTTAGAAATAGAATTGTTGGTCCTGAAAAGCGCCTTTTAATAAACAAGCGCTACATATTCAGTGTATTTCCCTAATCTTTATCTTCAAAGTCTTCATCGTTTGAGTGAGAAGATTCATAGTCGAATCCTATTTTAATAACCAAGTCTTCAATGACCCTTTCAACCGCTGGATCATCTAATCTGTATGTGTCTTCTTGCTTATTAACTTTGTTGCACACACTTTCCCATTTTTCGATAGAAAAACTTGAGAAAAATTCTTCACAAAGTTTTTTTACGTCACCCAAGTTAAAAGACACATTGCGTTCAATAACAAAATGTTTTAGAGCTGCTCGAACATATTCAATTGGGTTTAATTCTGGATGATATGGCGGTAATCGACAAACATCATGACTAGCTTCTTGTATTATTTCGTCGATGTCGTAGATTTTAAACACCGGCTCATGCAGTTTTATAATTTGGTACAATTCTACTTTAAGCATACTGTCTTCGAAATGTAAATGTCTATTTCGTAGCCAGTTCTGCATCTCTGTTTTTAACTAGTACGAATTGTGGTATGGGACATTGTCAATAACTACTACTGACTTTGTAGGCAAATTAGGGAGTTTTCCTTGAGCCTACTTTCGGTAGTTGTTATAGTTCATGTCATCATGATAATGGCCTAGTTTTAAACCTGACTTGAAAATGAAACTGGCGTTTTCTATAAGGCCTCTTGAATAATAATTAAGACTCCCATTTGCTAGTAGTTGCAGAAGGCCTTCTGAAGTATCATCGGTTCATGACTTTTTGGAAGCACAATTTGAATGTATATATGTTTCAAGCATATAATAAATAGTCTCCCTGCCTGAGGAAAAGCTCTTATTTTTTTAAAAAAAGCGACTCGCAAATGTCGAATCTGCTTTTTCCACTAACCATTTCCTATTAGTTTGGGTTTTTTCCACCGGAAACCAATTTTTTGCAGTACTCGTCAGAAACTTAATTTTTTAAACCGCAATACCCTGTGTCGTCTTGGTATTTCTGGTTGATATTTTTCAGTGTTTTGACCATCTTTTCAGTAACATAAAAATTATTCACTGCTCTTCTTATAACATCTTGGTCAAACTTGTCGAAGTCAGTTTTAGGAAGTATATCTTATTATATTTGGGTTTCATAAAACATCTGGCCTCACCTTCTTCTACTTTTTTATTCTCCGAAGCAACTCTTCTTATAATTGATAAACTTAGGCCGGTTGCTGCCGCTATACGTTCTTGTACTTTTTTAAGTGGAAAAATAAAACCAATTTTGTTCCTATCGAGCGTTCATAAATTGTAGTACATTTGCAACGAGTTCTTTACACTGAATACTTAACGTTTGTTTTCGTTTTCTACTATTTTTCATGGCAGTTCAAATTTTGCAAATGGTACTGTACACATTGGTCTAGTTCTCGCTCGATGATCGGGGGAGAAAAGAGCTCCGCTAGCAAATGTAATTGAATTTGGAATTATGCTACGGCGTCTTTTAATAAAGGGAAGGGGCATATCTCTAACTTCTTGAAATGAACTGTATGTATACAGTACTGACAGCGCAAATATTTCTATGCCGTTACTGTCGTGAAAACCGAGAGCCAATCGCTAGTAATGAAAGAGATAGCGCTAGTCTGAAACCATACGCCATCTCCCTCGGTCTTTTCGAGCCGATGGTCTAAAGTCCAAAATTGTTGCGTTTCAGTATTGGCGACCGAACCCAAATTAAGTTTAAGAAAGAAGAATGCACGTTTTTTAAATATTTATTCTTAGAATGAACTATTTTGAATGAAAAACTGTTTCATACGATTCGGTGAATCTGGATCGGCGGCATGTTGATCGCATGAAACTCATGAAACTTCCTAACAATCCTAATTAAAGGTTTGTAGGTTCTTGTTATTGATTGAAAAACACTGTAAATTTTGTAGAATCTATTGATCTATTCGATTTCTTGGATATGCTTCATTTCATTAGAATCATTGGGATATTGTTGTAGTAGAGCAATTAAGTCGAGGTAATTGAATCCGGTACTCTGAGTTTCCAATAGGTAATGGTAATCAGTACTTTGATAAAGATATCTTCGTCAATAACGACCCTTCTCTCATAACTAATTATAAACCTCCCACTTGTTTCTTTTTTATTTTCCATTTTCCAGTGAGTCGTAGAAGTGACAATAATTGATCCATATTTTAATTGTTTTTCGTTTTATCGGGTTATCAAGGTAGATGGATATTGATTTATTTTAATAATGTTGTAAGGATTTTGTTTTTGCATAAAAAAGAATTTCCTTTTATTAGCGTACATTGTTTGTACCAATAATCGAGGATTTTACAACGGACATTATATTTGGATGGTAACAAAATAATTTCATTTTTCTTATTATTTAAAGGTACTAAATGATATAACTAAAAGATGTAATAAGAAATCCCAGTACACAAATACTTAAGTCATAGTTTGTCGAAATTTGAGTACATTATTGGGTCTTTTTCGGAATGAGGTAAAAGTTGATCTTTATTGTATATCGGAAAGGTGTTCGAGAATTTCCTTCAGTTGTTTATCAGTTATCAACTCATAATTGGAGAGCTCATGTCGTGCTAATGTAAGTATAAGTTTAGTTATTTCAATTTCTTTATTGAAATTTTCTGTTTCGTATGCAAATAAGTTGAAAAACTTATTAAAATTATCTTGTATAGTTAAATTTTCAACGTAATTGTCAGGGTTGCAATAAAAAAGTGGAATCAGTACTTTTAATCAGGGTGTCTAATAGACACTGTCTATTGATTATACTGAATGTACATATGTAGTTTACAAAACGAGAGCTGAACAAAGACTGCTTAACTACTAACTGTTTTCATACATGTTATTTCTGAATAAAGAAGAACTGTTTTCTTACAGACTAAACAAACTGCTCGTGTAACAAAGAACACATATCAATAGATTTATATTTTCCCATACATGCCTGTTTATTAATCTGACTCACAGCTACACGTCTTCCGCACTATCATCTAAGGAAGTACCTCTATTCCAATTTAAATCTATAGGTGTAGACACTGCTTTACTTTCGTGCATACCGAACCTCTTTAATACTTTTTCAATACACGCAGTTTTTTTAATAAAAATCCCGCCGGTTTTGGGAAATACAAAAATAAACTAACCCGATCGTTAACTACCGCTTGAAATTCGCTTTTTTGATCATGTAAGAATTTTTCGGCTTCACTTTCATATGTTGCGAACACCAGACCGTCATATACGTACAAGATTATAATTAGTTTTCTGTCAGTTTTTATATTCGAAAAGAGAGGGATCGTACGCACTTGCTTTTAATCTGATTTTTTTTCAAAAAAGTCACAAAACGACGGTTTCAACAACGCGGTGCTTGGCGGAGTCCGTACAAGCTTTTTAGCAATTTACACACTCGTTATGTACCGTCTCCAAAACCTTCAGGTTGTTCCATATATATTACCGTATCTAGGTAATCGTATAAAAAAGCTGTTTTTATATCGAACTGTTTGATTTTTAGCCGTTCACTATACGCGACACTTAATACTATTCTTAATGTTTCATACCTTGCCAATGGACTGAATGTTTCCTTGTAATCGATGCCGGCCGTTTGCATAAAGCCGTGCTTTATATCGGATGTTGTTGATTCGCTTCAGTTTAAATACCCATTTGTTATCAATAATTTTGGTATCAGCAGGTCTATTCACCAAAATCCATGTCTTGTTTTCGTTGAGTGATGCAATTTTTTCATCCATTACGGTTTTCCATCGTTGTGCTTCTGAAGATGTCACAGCTTCCTGATAAGTTTTAAATTCATCACTATCAATTGTTGTTATATAGGCGTTCCGTTCTGAAACTTTAATTTTATTTCTGTCCCTCAGTCGTTGCTTATAATCTTCATTTTCATTTATATTGTTTTCATTTTCTACTTCACTGTCTGAGTTAAGACTGAATAAATCCGGATCAAAATAGAAATCTGAATCCGATCCATACTTTGTTTTGTCTAAACTTTCATCTTCATTTGTGACATCAGGTCGTTTTTTCTCTTCTTTGAGGCCTCAATTTCAGAGAAATCCTGTGAAGTCTCCGACTTTGACAGTTCTTCTTTAAATACTACATTTCGACAAACCATAATTTGCTGTTTTTCAGCAATATAAATTCTGTAACCACCCATTCCATCGTGGTATCCTACTAAATATCCCTTAATTACCTTACTGTCCAATTTACGAAGGTTTTATTTTGGAACATGAACGTAGCATTCTGCACCGAACACTTAAATTTTGAAAATCTGGAGCTTTCTTACCAAACCATAACTCATGTGGTGTTTTGTTTTTCACATTCGTTAAACATGTTCTGTTAATTATGTAAACTGGGGAGTTGATCACTTCAACCCATAATGACATCGGAAGATGAGGTTTTGAATGCAGCATGGATCTGGTTGCCTCGACTATAATTCTATTCTCCCTTTCCGACACGCCGTTTTGCTCCGATTTATATGGCGGTGTTACAACATGTTTAATCGCTAATTCTGATAGTTGTTTTTTCATTTCACGATTGACGTATTCTTTACCTCCGTCCGTTTTTAATGTTTTTATATTTTGACCGAAATGGTTTTGCACTTCTTTGCAAAATATTCTGCAGTTATCTTTCACTTCTCCCTAATAAAATAAACTGATCGATAAACATTGAAATCGTCTTTGACCATTACAAAATACCGACTTTTTCCATGTGATTCAACATGGATTGGGTTGCACACGTCAGAATTAATTAATTCTCGCGGAGCTTCCGATCGTGTACCGCGTTCCCCGAAAGTTAAACGATGCATTTTTCCTAAAACGCAACCATCACAAAATTTACCGCCATTTTCATCAACTTTTATGTTTTTCGATTTTAAAAGATCTTTCACGTGTCGCTTGTTTTGGTGAGCTAATCTTTCATGTCAAAATCGTTGTTTCACTTTTAACTCGTAAATTTATCTTATATAAATTATCGTGCTCAATGCCCGTGGCAACTATTTCGTTTTCTTTAACAAATATGCAATATATGCCGTTATTTTTGATTAAGAAATCAATCCCCTTTTTGGCGGACATCCTCACGGAAAATAGATTGCATACCATTTCGAGAGTGTATAATACTTCATTAATCACGCCCGGTAACCATTCGTTGTGCACTAACATTTCAATTTCTATTAGTCCTTTTCCGATAGCATTTATCGTTGTACCGTTTCCAATGTTTATTGATACCGGTCCCGAAAACGATTCAAAAGTCTCAAACACGTTACGATTATTCGTACTCCACAACAGCATCCTATACGGCTCAAGCACTCCGTCAGGTAATTAATGATTAAAGGATTTAACACGCTGTGCGGCTCAAACACTCCACAACAGCACTCTGTACGGCTCAAGCACTCCGTCAGGTAATTAATAATTAAAGGATTGTAACACTGTGTGCCTCAAACACTCCACAACAGCACCCTGTATAGCTCAAACACTCCGTCAGGTAATTAATAATTAAAGGACTGTGACACTG
Organism: Agrilus planipennis; assembly: GCF_000699045.2. Lineage (NCBI taxonomy): Eukaryota > Metazoa > Arthropoda > Insecta > Coleoptera > Buprestidae > Agrilus > Agrilus planipennis. The sequence goes on along the minus strand of NW_020439012.1, from coordinate 103,811 downwards.
TGTGGCTCAAATACTCCACAACAGAACCCTGTACGGCTCAAACACTCCGTCTGGTAATTAATGGTTAAAAGATTTTCGCTAACGACTCAAACACTCCGTAATAGCGTCATTTCTTAATGAGAATTGCACGGCTCAGGTACTTGGATTCTAATCTCTTTAATGACATAAGGCAAAAATGCTAAAACAATAAAATGTAAACCAAATCAGCAAGAATTAGTAATTCTGACATTTAGGTAAACCTGGAAATGCTATGTGAGTAAACTCACCGGTGATTGTTGATTATTTCCAAAGCTATAACAATTCAGCACAATTCTTTTTAAAATGACATGTACGAAACACCACACATACACTAAAAATGATGAGATCTTAGCTGAGCTTTCTGGCTTCAAGCGTTTGCTTGTCCCATGCATTTCATTTTCGACTGCTCTTAATTTAATGCGTTTGGTGTCGCTGTTGTGATAGCGAACCAATAAATTAGTCTAAGGAATAAACTAAATTCTAAGAAGTAAACTGACTTCTTACATTCGGCCATCCTGCAAATATCTCGTCCCGAGATACTTAGCGCTCTTGGTCATTTTTCTCATCGTCACCGCTTTCTTCATCAAGATCATCCAAGACTCTTCCAGGTGTAGTCCAGAGACGCATTCTGTCCACAGTAACGGTTTTCTCGTACTTGGAAGATCTTAGAGTACGATGAGAGTCCGTCATTTCCCTGACCACGTATCGGTCATTTGGTAGATCGGTTTTGACCACCATTGGACCGCTATACGTAGAAGCTAGCTTCCTACTTGTAACCGTTGACAGTGTTTGTTTGAAATCTTCTCTACATAGTTTTGGTTTCTTTCTCTTTTTATCGCAGTATAGATTTTGCTTGGCTTGCGCTGCCCTCTTTCTTGGCGATCAGTTGATTTTGAGTTGCTCTAGATCGGATAAGTTTGTTACGGGGAGAACTGAGGCTTTACCGTCGCTTAAAGTTATTACAGTTCGTGGCATACAATATTTATGACCCTCGAAGCTTTGGATGCTGGTTTCAATAAACACATCACCTTCATGATTAGTACTGTAGACCTTAATATGTCCCCAGCGCTCGCGTTGTATAGTTGGCGTTTCTGCGATTCTAAGGATAACTTTTGATGTCAACTCCGGCTCTATTTTCCTTATATTTAAATTATCGCTACGATTAAAAAATGTCAAAGCAACGTCGTCCTTAACAACTAAGATATTGGGTAGTTCGGTGAAATTCCGCCTTATTAGGATTGGTATTTCTTGAACAGAGTTCGGTACTACATGTGCTGTAATTCTTTCTTCTACTTTATCCACCGTGATGTTAAAGCAAACAGTTCCCAAAATAAGTGTATAAGCATTACCCTAGTCCTGTAGCATAGTTTCCAGCGTTGAACTGTAGTTTAATTTTAATGGTTTCACATCTGGCAGTCGAATAGTTGAGCATGAACTACCTAAATCTATGTAAGCTAAAGTCGAAATCTCAATGACGAGAATACTTTTATAATACTGTAATGTTTGTGGGTTTAACAAAATTAACTTCTAAGACTGGCAACGACAAAAACTATTTATTTACACTAATGTTGATGTATCACTATTCACTGTGCTATTTATTTCACTGTTATCACTGTCAATTTATCTCTAGATTCACTTCTGCAACGTTCAATTTTATTTCTACTTTTTCTCGGCGATCGTCTCTTCCGTTAAATACTCTTTTGTTTCCTTTTTCGAACCCTCTATAAACATCCGGATCGGTCAGTTTTTCTTTGAAATGTTTAACTGTTTTCCCAGAACGCAGGTACGACACACACATTTAAAAATACGCCGCACATGAAGAAAGGCGCCCGCGGCTAGTCGGCGAATCGATAAGCCGTTCACGTACACATATGCCCGATCGCAAACAAACACGCTAGTGCTCGCCACAATACTTTTGATTTAATTACTTCACGAATTTTTGCTTTAAAAAACATTTATCCACAGTATGCTCACTGCGCTTACAGTAGTCGCATTTCACATTTTCTCTTGCCTTTGACTCAATTGGACTCTCGTGTGGAAAATGACCAGCTTCTTTGCACTTATAACAAACACCTTTGTCGGATGGAGACGGTTGGTACTTTCCCTTCCACGGATGTTGATTATCCTTTACAGACAAATGGTCGACCTTAGCCGTGAGAGGCAGATTATTTAGCGTACTCAAGTAACCAAACAGCGAGTCTAGTGTTTGGTGATTCCCCGCAGAGACTCCGGTTTTAACTACTACGTCACTAATTCCTCCATTGACGAAAGACACAGCATCGGCGTTAAAAATTCGACACCTGTTGAAAAGAGCGAGTTTCTCATAGTAATATTTAGTATAAGTTTCGTCGGATCTTTTCCTTCGATTCATCATTTCCTAGAGATTAGCATTATAATCCTGACGAGAAGGAAAAGCGGTCTGCAACTTTTGCTTCCACTGTTCCCAACTGAACTTCAAACTAGGTAAACTTTTATACCATACATTAGCCTAGCCCTTCAATTTAGAGGTTGCGAAATAAATAGTCATCTCCTCAGTCTACCTATAGACTTCCCGTAGTTCATCAACCTTTTGCAACCATTGTAAAACAGTCTGATTTTTATTGTCGGGGTCGAAGTCAGGTATAACGTCGCCCTTTCCAGCTGGCAAACTAGGACGCTCTCGGTTTTCTAGTAATGCCTTCATAATAGCGGTCAACCGTTCAATGGAATCGTCACTGTTGGATACCGAACCCAAACTATCAGATGACGCACTATCCCGTTGGCGTGAAGTGGACGGCTCAACCATCAGCTGATCGTCGTTGTTGGTAGGGAATGGTCTTTTACGACGCATGTTCAATATGTGGTAACTAAACTATTTAAATAAAGCACATTGCCAACGAGAAGGGAAAAAAACACACACACAAAAAATACATAACGATCACATATCGGCACATGTCACTTTGTCAGTTGCATTTTTTACAAAAAAAAATTAGTAATACTCGAGATAACCCCACACCTGAGAAAAATTGTGGCACAAATTACTTCAGGCTGCCGAAAATATTAATTAAAATAAAATATATTTATCAAAAAAAAAAAGGAAAAACAATATACAGGAACTATTTTACCAAAACAAAACTAAAACTGATTGCTAAATGGAAGATGCCTCAGTACAAGGTGACACGACGTGCGAAATACCTGGAACAAAACAAAAGACCAGATCGCCTAAATGCCATTTCTTTTATACACGTTCTTTAAAGTAAGCTTCTCTGTTTTAAAACTACAATTTACGGAGCACATTATGTCTGTCACCCACGAGTGCTAAACAACAACAAAAAGGTACCTTGCGGTGCAACAGGGTCAATGGTAAAAATAAAGTAACGGGTGAAAGGAGTTTAACACGCTGTGTGGCTCAAGCACTCGTCGGTTGTTAAATTGTGAAATTGTTAATACGCTTAATCTTATCGGGATTCGATTTTATAACTGAAGTGGTAATTACATGTCTAAGAAAAGAGACTTCATTTTTCAGAAAGTCTGACTTATCTAAAGAACCTTGAGATTAACCTGCTGTAACTTGGAAAATACTTGTTTTAAATGCACAAAATGGTCGTGTAGACTTTTAGAAAATATGGCTATATCATCCATATAGATGAAGCAAAACTTATATATGAAATTCGCCTCGTCCATCATCCTTTGGAAGGTGACGGGGGCCTTTTTTAATTCAAATGGCGGCATCCTTACATACTGAAAGTATCCATTTTTAAGTTTTCAACTGTAAAAGCTATTTTTTCAATGCTTTTCTCGTCTAGGGATCTGATGGAGCCCCGAGGCCAAATCGAGAGGGGTATGGCATTGACATTTGCCTAATGAATCTAATACATCGTCAATACGCGGGATTGGGTACTTGTCCTCGAATTACACCTCCTCCCTTCGTTTAGACGTCCTCGTCTCACATTATTTTCGGGTATGTTAGGTGAACGGGTTGTAGTTTTTCCATCTCATATTCATTAACAACAACAACATTGAAAACTACTTGATCACTTTTACCATCGTTGAAGTATAGCTAGGATTTTTGTCTTGAAACATAAAATAGTAATTAGTATGATGATTGTAATAAATATAATTATGGAAACGGAAATGTGCCCAATAAAAGTTAATCGTTGAAGATGGATTGGGGTTTCTTCAGTTTCTTGTAGGAATATGCTTGATTTCGTTAGAATCATTGGGATATTGTTGTAGTTGAGCAATCTTCCGTACAGGTTGAGGTAATTGAATCCGGTACTCTCTGAGTTTCCAAACAGTAACGGTCGTCGGTACTTTGATGAAGATATCTTCGTCAATAATGACTCTTCTGTCATAATTGATTAAAAAACTCCGTCTTGTTTCTTCTGTATTTTCCACATTCGAAGGAGTCGTAGAGTTAACAATAATTGAACCATTTTTTAATTGATGTTTTTCGTTGTATTGGGTTACCAAGGTAGATGGACATTGATTTATTGTAATAATGTTCGTAAGGATTTTGTTTTTGCAGAAAAGGAATATCCTTTTATTAGCGTACGTTGNCTTTTTCGGAACGATCTAGACCGGTGAACTGTATGAGGAAATTGTTGGTTTGATGATATTATCATTTAAAAGATTTTTAATTTGTTTTTGTATTTCATCTTTTAGTTTTTGCGGGTATCTGAACAGTTTTTTATAATCCGGGTCATTGTCGGTCGTCCTAATATTATGCTTGACATTGGTTACTGCAGTTAATTTTGATTGGTCCTTATGGAAGATAAATATAAATTGGTTACATAATGGAATAATTTTGTTTTTCTCTTCGTAATTTATATATTCGGTTCAAAAGTCTGTTAGAGGGTAAAATTGACTGTTGCTGCCTGGTGATAATGGGTTATTAGTGGTGTACATAATGTTGTTAATTGGTTCTATATTTAAAGCGTCGTTAATATTAACTTGTTCACGCAATCTAATTTTGCATAGCCTTGGTTTATGTCATAGAGTCCGGGAATTATACTTTTACTAGAATTAAAGTATACAACATCATATATGGTACCTACATTGTATCGGGAATGTTTATTTGTTCTTGTCCGTCGGTCGGTTGGTGAAAAAAATTTGTATTTTGTCAGTGATAATGAGATTATCTCTATAACTTATGATGGCAATTAATAATCGAGAAACACTCCTCATAGAAACGTCGCTGCTCTGGGCGTTGTTTCGTGGGTAATTTTGATTATTAAAATTTTAGAAATTATGTGCAGGTCTCACCGTCATTTGGGGTTGTTGTCTTTTTTGTTGAAGGAGTATAGGATGAGTTTGGGGTTTTATGAACGGTTTGGTTACTTGTCCAGGTATAATTGGAAATGAGTTCATTCTATTTTCATTATTAAAATTAGAGAAATTAGGTTGTGGTCTTAAACTGTTTATTATAATTTGCTGTGTGGATGTTATTTGTTTAACAGGCGTATAATTTTGAATTTTGCGCATTTATTCGTACATAGATGCGTTTAAGTTTAAATTGTCTAACTCCTTGCAACCTTTAAGTGCATCTAATAATGTACTAGGTCTAATATATAAAAGATGTTGTTGGGATGGCTGTTGGATTGTCGCACATAACACTTTAACCGCTTCTCTCTTATAATGATTCCTACGATAAACCTGATCTGTTTCATTTTCTAGTGCTTCGGACACTTCAGACAAAATTGAGTTTATACGTAAATAAAATTGCTCATAATGTTCGTTTTGCAACATATAGGCAGAAATTAGTTAATTTCAAAGTAAATCTACACATCGAATATTGTCAAAATGTTCCTTAAGCAGTTGCTTAAGGGATTCTCGTTTGACTGGTCTCTCCACTGAATATAAAACAGCCGCATCGTCTTTTAACTTATTTGCAATTACATGAAATTTTAGATTAATATATTCGATAGACGAAGAAGCAGCATTAGTATAAAAATTATCTCATACTGCTATAAACTGGCATAATTTGCTCTTGTTCCCACCACAATTTGGAATTACTGAAATGAACAGGTCGAATTTTACCTTAAAATATCCAGGGCTGCAATTCCCTTCTGTACTTCTCGCGGTTGAGGTTGTTGGGTATTCATTGTGAAGGGACTCAGGATATTTATTAATGCAAACAATATAGTTGTAAAGAATAGCAAATACAGGAGATCATAATTTCAATGCTGCTAAAAATGTCTCAGCAACAGTAACGAAACCTTCGATTACAATGACAAAGCCATCAACATCATCAGAAAAAGGAAGTGAACCTGCAAATAAAAAATCAAAAACTAATATTTGTATTACTGAATCTGATGATGAAAACAATAAAAATGAAACAGTCAGCGAAGATCATGATTCAGCATTTACAACTTTTGCGAATATAAAACGAACAAATTCTCCTTCGAAGAACAGTACAAAAAAATCACCATTGAAATCTGTTGAAAATAATTCATTTTATTCTGCTAAAACATTAAAATCAAGTGAAAATCCGAATACTTCGAAAAATGATATTGAGTATATCTCTGAAAATCCTACAATAAATATACATGTAAAAGAAATGAATAACGTAACGATTAATTATTATTATCAGTTCAATCAAAATGAAAAAAAAAGGAAGTTAAAAAAATAAAGCGACTAAAGAAAGTATTTTAATTTAATTAATTATTATTATTATTGTTAAAAACATACCAATAAAAATTATATTCGAAATTAATAAAAAAAATTGAATATTTACGATTATTTACTTATTGTTATCCTTTCCATTAATAATTTTAATTTATAATAGTAAAAATGTCTTAATTCCCGTCAGTTCCGTGAAATGTACAAAACAATTACACAAACATAAAATTTTATAACCTCTCCATGATGAATTCTTGTAATTATATTAATATAAGATACATGGATGATTAGGGGTTATGACACCAATAAATAAAACACAGCTGAGTTTCTGTAATAAACGAAACGACATTTAATGTTTGTTTATTACCAATGTCAGATCCTAATCACAAGTAATTTATTAAACAATCCACTTTAGTCTTGATCAATTATTAAAGCACGTGTTTTTATCAGACGCAATGTTTTTCTTCTATTTGCTCCGTCAGTCCCATCCCACTTCTCGTGTTCTACCATACCGACACTCGAGAAAGCGCGGCAATATTTGAAGGAAATGAGTACATTTTCTTAACATCACCCCTCCTACGCGAGAAAAAAGTTTACATTCTTTCTGTAGGTTTACGGAGTGGTATCAATTTTGAGACGTGAAAAAAGTTCGACTCCGTTTTCTTGTGATCAGTATTTATTCTATAAATTGATTTCGATATCTTTTCCATTAGTCTGTAAGGTCTAATTCTTAGTTCGTCGAGTTTTTTCCTGTTTAGCTTATTGCCATTCTCGACGACAACTGTGTCACCAATCTTTAGATCAACGTCATCGCGGTTTTTATGAGATTTTATAAAGTTTTGTAAGGCTGTTTCTCTATCTTTAAACCAATCTTGTCTTATGACAATTCCTTCAGTTCTTCTGGTAAAATTGAGACATCTGTATCATTCATAAGGTAGGCCGGTGCAAATCCAGTGACACTGTGTTTTGTCAAATTATATTTTTGCACGCATTCGTGTGCTATGGTTTTCCAGGACCTTTCGCTTTCATTGATTTTGCACCTGATTTTATTGAACAATGTTTGAAATATATTTTATGGCTGTCCCTAAAACATTTATGAAATGAAAGGTAGTTTAGGTCTTATTAATAATGAATTTAAGAGGAGTCTAATTGTTGGGAGGCTGGTGTTGGAAAATCCGGTATGTTTTCTTCGTCTTGTGGTTGATTTTCATTTTCGACATAATGTGGCATTTCGTTGATGTTATCGTAGTGATCGTCCGGTTTTTCGATATTGTGTAGGGGAAAGGGACATACGATGACGAAGTAGGTAAATTGACGAATTGTGAAATTTAAGACGATACATTTGGCAACTTTTTCTATAACAAGTTTTGTGCTTTGTCCTTACGCGGAAAACTGAGAGGCGGTACTGGAATAAGGAGAGCATGAAAACGGCCATACGGTATCTTCGGATTAACAAAAAAAGTGTTAATTCAACCGCAAAAGAACACGATATTCCAGAAGCTACCTTGAGGAGATACTTGAAGAAATATGAAGATGAGGTAAAGGTCAAAATGACATTAACTTATAAAAGTATTTTATTGTTTTTTATTGTTTCCATTTATATTCCATCTAACGTTGGACGCTTTAAAGCAACATTTTCTAAAGAACAACTAAATAGCTTATTTCAATATATTGTAAGCATAGACAAAACAGCATTTGGTCAACCAAAGATCAGTTCGGGCGAATAATATATGATAACGGCGAAAAGCAAGGCATTCCGCACAGGTTTAATACCGAAAAAAAAAAAAAAAATGATAGACGCTTTGTAGAATGGTTTGTGCGTAAATATAAATTATCCCTAAGATGTCTTGAGGCTACCTCCGTAGCAAGGTTAAAGGCATTTAACAGAGAAAACGTAAATAAATTTTTTGAAGCACTTCGTGAATTAAAGGAGAAGTACCTTCAATCTTCAATTTGGATGAGACAGGTTTACAGTGGCTACGAAAAATCCGAAAGTAATAACTCCAAGAGAAAAGCGTAGGGTAGTAAAGGTTTCATTAGCAGAAAGATGCACCAATATTACTGCACATTGTTGCATGAGTGCTGGTGGTTCATTTATTCCGCCTGTTTTAATATTTCCGAGAGTTAGGATGCAGCCTTCATTTATGAATAACACACCTCCCGGATTTGTTGGTGTTGTAGGTGACTGCCGATATTTTTATACGATATCTGGAGCATTTTATTCAGCATACGAGACCCAACAAAGATACCCCTATTCTACTTTTAATGGATAATCATGCAAGTCATGTGACCTTACAAGAGTTAATGTATGCCGTGAAAACAACATAATTTTACATGGATTTCCTGCACATACAAGCCATCGTATGCAGCCACTTGATGTTTCTATATATGGTCCTTTAAAAACCGCATACAGCAGAGCATGTGAGGACTTTTAAGTAGCAACCCTGGACGAGTTATTACTCTGTATGAAATTGGTTCACTGTTTGATCAAGCTTACTTAGAAGTGGCTACTATATCAAATACCATTAGTGGATTCAAAGCCACAGGAATAGAGCCATTTAATTCCCAGATATTTTCGGATGATGATTATGAAGCTGCCGCCACCACCGGCAGATATAATAGTTACTCCAACACCAGAAGAAGAAACAATTAAAGAATTGGATATACAGCAGTCATCAACCTCGGCAGTATTCCAAGAGATTTAAAGCCACCGAAAACGTCCAACAAAGAAAAGGAAGGAAAACTAAACAACGTAGAAGTAGCGCGTGGACTCCCCGCATTATCCCGAGCGGAACCAAAGGCAAGACGCCTTAGTAAAAAACTTCCATCGCTTGTTATTTACAGCATTCCGGTTAAAGGCGCTCAAGAAGAAAAAGAAGTTGAAAAACGTAAAAAAGAACAGAAAACAAGTGGTAAAGGATTAGAAAAGACAAAAGGAAAGAGGGTTAATAACGATGCAAAAGTAAAATTAAAGAAATCGCTAATAAAAAGGACCAATCGACAGATATTTAATGATTCTTCCGATTCTGACAGTTCAGTCGAAATATCTATTAATGATGCGGATGATAACATGGATCTGGAAGATGATAAAACTTGCGTGATATGTGGGGACATCGGCAAAGACAATGAATTTTGGTTTCAATGTTCTAAATGCAAACTTTGGGCACATGCTGAATGTACCGAATTGTCCTTGAAAGAATCCAAATTTAAGATGTGGTTTTGTTGTCACTGTACTGTATAGTTAAGTGTTATATTATTAAACTGTATTACTTTCATAATATTGTTTATATTCCTTTTAGACAGTGTAGTCACCCTGTGTGTAGTCGTAGCTAGAGGTGTGACTAGCAAAAGTTGTGGTTCTGAGAAGAACCGATTTACCAAAGCGTTGGACACATTGCTGTGCCTAAGATGAGACGTAGCACTGGTACAGCATCCGATGGTCGATATCCTGGAGGTGATACTTGTGCAGTATACAATAATAGCGAGCCTGGTGTTAGACTAATTTTATTTCGATATTTACAGAGTATTTATACAAAATTATTTACATGAGACTATATGGCAAAGAACATTTCAGCATATTACATCTGTGTGTGTATTTGTCGTTGACCTAGTTAGTCGCAGTGTGTCGCGACCTAACTAAGTCAGCACAAATGTAGACGCTTAATTGATACACAACAATAATGTTTTTCGCTATACCGAGTGTTCCCACAGGACCCCCCTTCCAGTGAGGAACGAAGTGGATTAGCTTGCTTGGATATAGCTAGGAAAATGTACTCGACGACCGGACCGGGTTGTAGTATGGGCTGGTCGATCGTCCATTTTCCTTGTTGTGAGTATCGGCTGGAAGTGCTGTTCTTCCTTCATGATGTATGCTGGTTTCAGTCTTTGCACTGATACAGATTTGCTTGTGTTAGGAATGTGAATCCGTTTAAGTTGTAGGGATTGGTTAGAGTTGAGGTAAGTTTGAAATTCCCTGTCGGATTCCTGCGCAGAGATTCTTGAGAGTGTGTCTGTGATGATATTGTCCTTCCCAGAAATATGTCGGATGTTCGTAGAGAACTGGCTAATGAAATTGAGGTGCCGTGACTGTCTGGGAGAGCATTTGTCAGGGTTCTGACGGAAGGCAAAGGTAAGGGGCTTGTGATCCGTAAATATAATGAAGTCACGGGCTTCGAGAAGGTGGCGGAAATGCTTGATTGTGCGATAAATCGCGAGAAGTTCTCTGTCGAAGGCGCTGTATTTAACTTCAGCGTTCGATAGCTTGGAGGAGAAAAATGCAAGGGGTTCCCAGGTTCCATTGTGGAATTGTTGTAACGCAGCGCCCAAGTGATGGTCGGATGCGTCACAGAAAATTGCTAAGGTAGCATCTGGTTGCGGATGGTGCAGGAGAGTAGTCTGCGCCAGTTGCTCCTTACTTGAATTGAATGCCTCGTTGGCTGTGGGATTCCATTGAAGTGGTGCATTTCCTTTGATTTTCCCCAGTAAAAGTTCATTCAGAGCAGAATGAGTGCGGGCAGCGTTAGGCAGGAACTTTCTGTAAAAGTTGAGCATACCCAGGAAACGTCGCAATTGTTTTGCGGTAGTAGGCTTGGGGAAATTGGAGATTGCTGTTACTCTGTCGGGTAAAGGACGTATTCCATTTGCCGAGACAGAATAACCTAGAAAAGAAACTTCTTGTTTACCAAAGTTGCATTTTGCTTGGTTAAGCAGTATTCCGTATGAATGTAGACGAGTAAACAACGTGCGTAAATGCTGTTTGTGCTGCTCAGCATTTTCTGATGCGACAAGTATGTCGTCGATGTAAGCAAAACAGAAGTCAAGGCCGTGTAACACTTCGTCAATAAAACGTTGAAATGTTTGGCTGGCGTTACGTAAACCAAAATTCATATGAGGAAACTCGAACAATCCAAAAGGTGTTGTAATTGCTGTCTTTGGGATGTCTTCCTCTGCGACTGGAATTTGGTTATACGCTCTAACCAAGTCGATTGTGGAGAAAATCTTCTTATTTGCTAGTGCATGCGTGAAATCGTCGATGTTGCGTACTGGATATCTGTCCGGGATTGTTCTCGCGTTGAGAGCACGGTAGTCTCCGCATGGGCGCCATTCATCGTCTTTCTTTGGGACCATGTGCAGTGGCGATGCCCAGGGGCTGGAGGAGGGACGTGCGATACCCAGTTGTACCAACGTTTCAAATTCTCTCTTTGCTGCAGAGAAACGGTCCGGGGCTAAACGTCGTGGTTTGCATGCTACTGGTGGACCGGGGGTAGTGTTTATATAGTGCCTTGTTGCATGTTTCGAGAAGGTGATTTGGCCGTTGGGTCGAGTTAATGACGGAAAATCACGAAGTATCTCGTGGTATGGCGAAGTGGTCGGTTTCGTTCCTGTAACGAAAGTGACGGAAGGTTGGCTGCAGTTGATTACTTGACCAGAGGTGGTGAGGTGTGTCAGTTGATCCAAGAGTCGTTGGTTGCTTAAATCTACCAGCAGTTGGTAGTGGGCTAGGAAGTCTGCACCAATAATCGGTTTGGTGACGTCGGCTATAATGAAGCGCCATGGGAAACATCTTCGTAGGCCTAAGTTGAGCGACAGAATAATAGTACCATAGGTCGGTACGTTGGTGCCGTTTGCTGCTTGCAGCGTGAATGTAGATTTCTGACGTGGCCCAGGTATTAGTGACTTGGGATACACGCAGATATCCGCACCGGTGTCGACCAGAAATTTTTGGTTTGTTGCTCTGTCCGTTACAAATAGGCGACGTTGCGCTGTGTGGACCTCACTTGTCGTTGCCATACGTGGTTTCCTGGTTGATTTCCTGTTGTCATCCGTCATGGTGGGATGCGTTAGTGTGCCTTGCCCTTGACCATTTGCCCTAATGTTGTGGTTGGAACGTTGTCGGGGTTGAAAACTGCGTGAATTTGAGCGGTGTTGGTTCTTCAATTTTCTTGCCATGTGTTGTCTTATGTTGTTCAGATCCATCTGGAGGGTATGTACCATGTTGGCCAGTTGTTGGATGGTATCGTGCTGGAGAGTAGGTGTGGCCGTAGCTGCTATCATGGACTGTGTTTGAGTTGCTTCCATGATGTAATCGGCGACCTCTGCTGTTTCATCCAGATTCTTATCGCGCATAGTTGCGATGATGGCTTGAATATTAGGAGGAAGACGACTTGACCAAATGGTTCGCAGTAAATTGTCCGACATAGTGGTTCCGGCCAGACCGCGTAGATGGCACAGAAATTGCGTGGGTTTCCTGTCTCCCAAATCTCCTGGCTCGAGGAGTTGTTTCATCCGTGTTTCTTGGGAGATGCCCAGCCGACGAATGAGTGCTGCCCTGATAGTGGCATATGGATCAGTCGCCGGGGGATTGACAATGATATCACGCACTTCCGCCGCATAGTGAGGGTCAAGGTTGCCTAGTACATACCCAAATTTTGTTGATTCAGACGTAATTCCGTAGGCCTCAAAACTGCGGTCGACCATGCAAAACCAGAGTTCGGGGTCGGAAGGCACGAAGGGTGGCAATTTGACTTCTAGTCGGTCAAGGGACATGGTGAACGGCGGCGTGTTGTGGCAAGGTTGGGCGTTACGTTGCGGCTGGCCTGGGCGGTGTTGTTAGCTTACATGCTGCTTGCTGAGGAGCAGAGTTGCGCTGCTCCGCAGGGTGACCATTGTAGTCCTGATGAGGACTGGCCGGTGGAGAATGTGTGACGGCGGCAAATCATCCTCAAAAAGGTTGCGGCTGTGGTCACCAATTGTAGTTCTTCACTGACCATGCGTCAGCACAAATGTAGACGCTTAATTGATGACGACCTGAACACGTTTTGTATTTAGATCATTAATTTTTTTTACAAACTATTTATTTACAAAGAAAGAATTATAAATCAGTTACAAGAAATTACCCTTACAACTTACCCTCTCTTCCCCTAATTCTTTTACTATGAAGTTCGGAGGACCTGTACTCCGGAAGTAATTGTGGAATTAGGGAGGATTGTTGTTTTTACTCGAGTTGGCTGTGTTTCTTGTGGAGATGGATGTAGGTGTGAGCGTGTACTAGGGTTTTTTAATGAAAATTTCAGGAATAACTTTCGAATTAGCTTGATTATTATTTTGGAGTTTTTAAATGAAATAAACGACCTACATGGTTCTACTAAACCTGTCATATAAGTATTCAATTCGCCTTTATTATACATATCCCTTTTGTATATTTTAAAATTATTATCGTATTCCCTAATACTAATGTGTTCTAACAATTGCTGCAATTTAGATTTTATTCTTTTGTAGTATTGCTCATAATTTTCATTTGGGAGTTGGAAACATGTTATCAACTCATTTTCTAGTAAAACTTCGTTACGTTGATCGCCGAAACTATTCAGAAGGGTTTCTTTTACTTGAGACCATGTTGAACAATTCGAAATAAGTAATGTGTCGCGGGCTGCGCCTGTTAATTTTGAGTAACAGAGTTCAAATAATTATTTATTATAGGAGCATTGTTCTAGACCTGGAGTGTAGTTTTTATAAGTATCTATAAATTTTTCACATTGTTTAATATAATAAGAAAGATTTTTGCTTCCACCGTCATATTGTGGAATAATTTCCTTAGCTGAACTTATTTTATTAAAATTGACGTTATGAGTCTTTTCTGGGTGATTATTAATAATATTTGAATTTGAAATTATAATTACTAGAAATAGAACGATTAGTAACAAGATTTTCTTCATCAGAATTTTCGCTAGTATTATCGAATGTTAATGTTCTTTTCGGCGATCTTTCTCTTATCATTGAATATCTTACATTGTATATTGTTAAATTATGGTATATGGAAAGGTACTCACAGGAGCAAAATCAGCATTGCCTCCGGGAGGTTCTTCTGCAGGTGAAGTTTCTCTGTGCTATGAAGACGATGCTCTAGATAAGGACCTCAGGTGCTGCTTCTAAGACATAACAGAGGTGAAGCTCTTCCGTACAGGTGAAGGTCTTCTGGTTTTATCTCAGTGAAGTCTTGGTTCTCGTTAGTCGCGAACAAACAATAGAAATTCACCGACACTCGCGAATTTTCAGAAAATGGCGCTCAGTTGTGCCGTTTGGCGATCCTGTTCGCAGCGCCAATAACGTTTGCTGACAACGAAGATGTGTTTGTAAAACATTATTTATTTATTAAAATATAAACTGAGCCCTGTACTTTACAAACTATACTTAGAGGAATAGTCTAAAGAAATCATAGAATTAACTGCTTCTTCATTAGGCAGTCCTATTAGGCCTTTCTTCTGGAATTTAGAGTTATCTCAGAATGCTCTTAAGCGTCGCTCTACGGTCAAAGAAAGTTAACCTCTAAAAGGATTGTGTTGGTGGATGTAACTATATGCACGCAAATAAAATATTGAATATGAAACATTTACCGTTACTTACTTAATATGTTTGCATATAAAGAGAGAGATGGGAATCGAAATAAAAAGTCTACCTATACAAGATGTAGGTACTTACAAACAGCAAATAACTATACATTTAAATGGAAGTTATTGCGACAAATGTGGTTGTTGAATGAAGTATGTGATATTGCAAAAATCATACACAAGTGTTCGAAAATCAAAATCCCCAAGGAACTGTGTCATGTTAAAAGTGTCCTTCAAATTTTCGTTTCTTGTCCATCCTAAACGCCTTTGAAATGCGCTCCCGCGTTATTAGTTTTTTCGTTTTAACCAAAAATTATATCATTGAAAGCATCCCTGTTGTATTTTATACCGTTCTCGTAGTTAAGGGTAAAACCCTTAATTTTTTTTCTATGCTCCTAATGTTTTGTAGTAGTAGTTCTTTGGTCCTGTCGACATCCATTCAATAATATAATCTTCATCCGCCAATTCACTACTCCATTCACCTAGAATGGACCACGTCGGTCCGGTATTCTGACCATTGTCAATATAAATGATGCTGTCTGCATCGTAGTAGACAACGTCCTCGCCCAGCCTATCTAACATATCGTACAGTCTTAAACGAGCGTTACACTCGTTGCACATTACACGTTTTCGCCCGTGCGGGAATAAATCGTACGGGCAAATATGAAGGGTATGGAGGTCTTTCACATTATACGGTTACAGCACGGATACGATTTTTGTTCGCGTTGCAGCCTTCTAGTGCTACTACAGATGAACGGTAGCCGTATCGTATTTTCGCTTAGTGGACTATGTGGCCAAATGCACCTTTTCATACTAGACGGTTTCAATCGTGCGGGAACCTGTCTACTACTACCATTTAATTCGCATTGTTTGCTGTTGAGTTTCTTTTTGCGGTTTAATATACATTCAAAAAATAGCTTTTCAGCAACTTCCAACAGACAGACCGACAGACCATCAAACTGACCGACCGAATTGGGAAAACAAATATATATTTAGTGGTTTAGAGATTCTACAACGTGAAAATAAGCAATAATCTCGGAGGATGATTCTTTTTAAGATTACAATACCCCCCTCTACAAAGGAAGTAAAAACTGTCGGTGTTAAAGACACTTATTACCTTAAAGTTATAGCTAGCATTTCAATAGGTTGTATACAATTTCTACATTATGTGTTTTACCGTTTCTGCAGTTTGCCGTGCAGTTCGTCAAAGGAGCCAACTGACATACGAAAGTAGTTGAAAAACTGACGTTCATCATTCTCAGGTCTTCAAATAAGGTATAGAATAACCCCATTACATCATGTTTGTGATTAATAGGATGCACCCAATGAAGGCGCTCACGCCTTGGTCTTTTTAGATACAAAACCAAGCTATAATTTGCCCCCGATTCATAGTCACTGTACAATATTTTCCTCAGAAATGGTGACAACGACCGTATATATCTGAATAATGTTTTCATACGGTTACAAATCGTGTGATACCTACCTACGTTTAAAATCGTACAGTGGGAAAGCAATTACACCACGATATAAACTCGTACGACTTTTGATCGTGCGGGCGAAAACGTGTAATGTTCAACCAGCGTTACTTGTGGTAAACGTCGCTATGAATATGTTGGCGGATGTAGAGTCTTCTACAAATATATTATATTTGTAGGTCACGTGAACAACGTCATCGTTTACAAATATACAATTTGAAATGTGTATTTTGTTATCTATCAGTATTTCGTACCATCTCTTCGGGTCAGTAACGAATTCACTCTGACTCCGACCTCCAAAAAATAATTCTCTCGGATTGAGCGGTTCGTCAATATCTACATTTTTGGCGGTTTTGTACTATTTTGATATGAGCCAGTTGTTTTTGGGACCCCCATGCCAAAAACACCCGTGGTACTGATTAACTGTATTTGTGATGTTATCATAACCGTCAACTTTATTATCGTATAGTGCTATTTCATCGCCGTTTAGGGCGTGACGGAGATTGCCGAACTGGTTTAGTCACGTTATCAAACCTCGGCTGTATGTGTCTTTCGGTTTTTCCTCTGCAACGGTAATCGTTTTTTATGGTATATATTTTGATCTGTAAATAGTCATACACACACTCGCTATCGTGAGGTACTGCAAGGAATCAATGTAAGCGATCTACAAAAACTTGTTTCAAAATTCCAAGCATCCTCTTCTGAGAATATCCACATCGGAATCACAATAGTCGTGCAGGTCTCGTTGTAAATCAAATACGTAGTTTTCATTTATCCGAGACGTGTGTCATGTCAAAACTGCTTTTCGTTTCTTCGTTTTCATGACATCTGGGCCATAATATTTTGCGGCGGGTAAGTTATCAATATAATTGTGGTTTTCGGAAGTGTTGAAAAAGTGCGGGAAATATAAGTTTTAGGAAAGTCGGCCAAGGGTCCGGTCAAGAAATTTGAACTCTATAATTTTCCATTGTAAATAGTGAATGGTTTGATAATGTTTTCCACGCAATATGTAAGTATAAAATATGAATCATAACTCATCATTGTGTGCAACGGCCGTGTATCTCTCTAGTCTTTTTTCATACTGTGAAGCCGCATTTAGGCGGCCGTTGGGATTCGCAAAGTCAAAGTGCAAGATAAAGATTTATAAATTGCTGGAGTGCTTGTCTTTGCAAGCATCGTTGAAACAATGTCTATAACAATAATTAGAGTAGATTCTATTTCGGGTTGCTGAATTGTGAGATGGTTGTTTACACAGTGTGCAGACAGGTATCTCTTTGCACTTGTGCATGTCATTATTATTGAAGCAAGCGTCACACTTCTCACAGTAATAAACACGACCGTGTAATCCGATCATACCACTGATTACGACGTAATGGTTTTTATTTTTATATTGATACAGTGTGATTGGCTTTTCGGGTCTAGAATAAATCACGCTGCTAAAATTTTCGGCACACGATTCATTCATTCAATTGTCGGAAGTCAGCCAAAGAAAATTCATTTTCGTAGGATCCACCCAACTTCTCACATTATTAGTTTGGCGTTATCATTTGGAGGGCTCGCCCTGTTGTAGTGTACTTATCTGTGCAAGAAAGTGACTCACCCAAGAATGTGTTAGCACACAAACACATTCTTGGGTGAGTTAGAGCGGTTACAACGGCCCTAGCGTCACACAAGTTATCATCATTGTTTATTCGCCCTATGCTACGTTTTGTATGACGGTTCTGTTTCAAATCTAGCATGCTCGTATGTCCGGTACCACATGGTATCATAAAAACTTGTATGTTAAACTTTGTATCCACCTTTTCGTTTGACATCATAATATTTTCGATTTGGTCTAGTACAAGGCTTCTTAAACTTTTTTCATTCACGATTCCATTTATGATTGCGAGTTTCCTGGCGACCCCATATAAATAAAAAAGAAAGATGAATAAATATTTTTTGATGATTTATTTATTAGATAACAATATACATATACATATGAAAGTATATAGTTTTAGAATTCGTTTAGAAACATACAAAAATCTAAAATTAAATATTGCACAAAATTTTGTATAATTTTATTTATTATAGTTACAAAAATTGTATGCCCTATTTTTTGCAATAAGATAAACAAAAGGGAATTCTGACCGTCTTAGTTTGCTCGAATATATTCGAACGCAATCGTTGAGTGGTAAGTATAAAATTAAAAATAAAGAAAAAAATTTAATGAGATGGATGTGCCTGTTTTTATTGCATAACAAATTAAATCTCGGTGGAATGTTTGACACTGCTGGACGTAAGACCTCTTCAACATTTTTTAGAGACATTGGGATTTAATATGTGTTAAAGTTGAGAAAGTAACTTCACATAAATATGTGGTGTTGAATGGTAGAAGAACATTTAACGCCATATCAGCGATTGTGGGAAATTCAGTTCTAGCTCCGACCCAGAATTTAGTCAAGAGCTTTTTTGGAAATTGTAGTTTTAAGTTTGAGTCACTCGAAAGCTCAGCAAGTTCCTCTTGAGCTTTAAGTGGCAGGTGATCAATCTCACTTAAGCCAATCCAAAACGGCTTTTGAATCAAAGCTACCTTTTTGAAATCAATATTTAATATAAAATATGTACGGAACTGTGTTTCTAGCGCTTATAAGTGATCTACAATAATCTTTGCAATAAAAGTTTTACAATGATTTTTCTCGATTATAAAATTGTCGACACTGGAAAACATTTCGAACGAATTTTTTTCTACCGTACTTTTCGTTGATCTTTTTAATAAAACATTCAATTTTATCATGCGAAGTAAATATATCGCAAGTTTTTCCTTGAAGAGGCAAGATGAGATCGTTCAATTTCGCAAAGATATCTGACAAATAATACAGTTTGGATAGCCAAAAGTCATTTTGAAAAAAAGCAGCAAGTTCACATTTTCGTTCTGTTAAAAATATTTTGCCCATCATCGCTCTGTACATATTCCACAGCAATTTTTCTATTCTAAACCTTCAGTTTTTAAAAATTCGTCAACTTTACAATATACAGAAAATACCACAAATGGCGTCATTTGTAGCACGATGCTACATTTTAGGATTACGTATGCTCCAACAAGGTCCATTTAAATATATGGATATCTACTTGCTGAAACGAATCCCGGCGTAGCTAATCACTACGTGATAAGCACGTTACCATAATTGAATAAAATAATTCGAAGTGGTCTGTATTCTGTCGGAGCTGTCTGCGACGCGCTGATGAGTTCCAAAAAGATCGAAATCGCGATCCGCGTCTTGTAAGGAGATTTTTCGAAGGAGTGTTTTGAGATATTAAAAAAAAATAAAATTATTCAGGCGCAAGGTAGGTACGTGTTCGCCATGGTCAAAATATGTAACAAATTTACCGGTAGGTGACAAATGGGCTCAAAGACAAATGTATACGCAGAGGGCCTCCTAAAGAAAATTCTTGCACGTGTGGTAGCAGAATAAACAAGAAATGAAAGAAAATAGTCCCTCCTTAATAATTCAAACATATTGACGAGATAAATAGACTCACCGGGGGAGCTGGCCCCCCCTGCCCTCGCTGATCACTTCTGGATCCGTAACATTGCATCTAAAGCCGTTTGGGTTAATTCTGGGTTGCGTGCACGTTATATACAAATATCCTGTAAACTAACTCTAAAAGACGGTAATTGGTGTTAGGACACCACCCCCTTTTTCAAGGCAGTTGGGCTCTGCACTCGCGGGTGCTAAGTGCCTCTAGAAGCACAATGCCCTCATGTGGTTGCGGGATCGTCCCCACCCCCTTGGCCACAGGAATCTAGGGATGTTTCTGATCGTCCCCGATCTCCTCCCTTTGGAGGTGTATATCAAAGATGTTCCACGGTAGGAACCCCCAGGAATGTCAGTACTCACTGGCAGGTACGTTTCCTCTGAGTGTTCGTCACCACCATCAACAATCGATTAATTCGATAAATGATAATATACGAACCTCATAAAACGCATATTTTTGCAATATACAAATAAATACAAATTCAACAGATAAATACAAATCAAATCACCAAGAACTAGGTAAATACCTTCGTCTCGCTCAAATGCTGCTACCACTAACAATAAGGGCACAAACACAACTTTCACACTCGAACACGTATTAGTTAATGCAATGCGACATTTCTCTACAAGTCCCGCTCGGCTCCACGGTCACGTACCCAGCTACCAGCGTGTACATGTTTAAAGCTTAAACAAATAAATACACCTTCGATTGTCGCCCTCGTCAATACTGGCTTTCCGACAACAAATTTTTTAGTACATATGTAAGCAAGTATTACATAGATAAAAAACAAACAGTACATATACAGTTAATTATAAAAAGAAATACCGTCATAGTTGCAAGACAATTACTCAAAAATACAGAAACAAATTTGATTACAAATTGAACATTTTTAGAAACAAATTTTAACTTTTCACTCGATAAAATTCCTTTATAAAGTGTCCTGCCTTGTCTTCTATGATATACCTATCCTTGTCCAAAACTTTCGTAATACAATACGGACGTTTATATTTTGTCTCTAGCTTTCTACTTTGCCCAGTGGAAGGTATTTGACTTTTTACCAAGACTAAATCTCCCATCCTAAATTTTCTGTTACTTACTTTCGCATTGCTTTAATAGTTTTAAGCGATTTTCCTCAAGCAAACCGCCCACTTGCTCATTTTTCTTTTGATCGCTTAGTTCAGAATTGAGCTCAATAATTTCGATTGTTAAAGGGTTATCGTGCAATCCTAACCCCTTGTGCTTAAAAACTAATTCAAAAGGAGTACATTTTGTAATTTTATGAACACTATTATTAATACTCCATTGTATGTCAAAAGGTTTATCATCCCACAGTCGATCACCGCCTTCACAGTCTATACAAACAATTCAAAATAGTGCGATTTAATCGCTTTATTTGTCCATTACTGCGCGGAGTTCCCGCAGCAATTTTTACATGAATTATGCCAAATTCCTTACAAAATTCCTCGAATATTCGACTAGTATAAGCTGTAACTCTGTCGGTAATGACTCTGAGAGGCTTTCCGTAGTGGGAAATAAACTCCTGCAAAAATTTTAAAGTTTCAAAAGCACTAGTGTCCCTTACCGCCTTTAATGTAGTATACTTTGAAAAGCCGTCAATTATTCCGATAATATAACTATTTTGGCAATCTGTTTTTAAGAAAGGATCCAAATGGTCCATGTGAACCGTATGAAAGCATTTAGTGCCCTTTTCCAAAGGGTGTGCAAAACCTAAATTTTTGTGTGACGCAGGTTTATGATAGAGACAACTAATGCATCTTTTTATATATCCCGTTAAAACATCTCGCAGTTTAGGAAAATAATAACACTCCTTAATCTTTTCAAGCGTTTTATCGACTCCCAAATGATTAAGATTTCTATAAGCCTCACTTACTGTATCGTAACGCAGGTCATTGGGAACATATAAACGAAACTTATCACGGCTAATTTTAAAAATTCTGCCGTTACACATGGTGAGCTTTTTATGTGTCTCAACGTTACGGTCTTCTAAACATTTTGAAATGATTTGAATTTCAAGGTCTGTTCGTTGTAACGCGGCTACCCAGTCGATTGTTACATTAATATGATTTATTGGTAACCCCTCAATTTCGGTTTCTCTACTTCCCTCTACTGGATACCTACTTAATGAGTCCGCCACTACATTAATCGAGCCTTTATGATGTTGAATTGTAGGTATACTGAAATTCTGATAAACTAACAAACCATCTTTAGATCTCGTTTACTCTCTAGCATTTTCAAACCATTACAGTCCGTTTTTATGACGAAATGAATTCCAATTAAGTAGACTCTAAACCTCTCAACTGAGCATACGATAGCTAAAGCCTCAAGTTCAAACGAATGGTATCGCGATTCCTCCGGCGTAGTTTTCCTACTAAAATAACATACCGGGTGCATTTTTATATCTTTCTGTTCCTGATACAGAACTCCGCTCAAGCCTATCTTACTAGCGTCGGTGTGGAGTTCTGTCGTAGCATGAGGATTGTAGATACATAAAACAGGCTCGCTACTTCATTTAATTTTTATACAATCCATAACCTTATGCTCAATTTCAGTCCACCTGAAAACCCCATCCTTCTTTAAAAGATCCGTTAAAGGATGAATGATGGAGGCAAATTTTGGTATGAACCTACGAAAAAAACTTGCCAGACCGACAAAGCTCCTCACCCCCTAACGTGTTTAGGTTCTGGGAAATCTATTATGCTTTGCAATTTAACTTTACTCTGCGATATACCTAATTCACTAATCTTAAACCCTAAATATTCAATTTTATTAATGAAAAATCGACATTTATCAATTCTTACTGTTAGATTAGATTCCCTCAAAAGGTTTAAAATCCGTCTCAAATTTTTCGTTAGATTCCCTCAAAAGGTTTAAAATCCGTCTCAAATTTTTCATGCCTTCCTCAATCGTTTCACTTGGAATTATAATATCATCCAGGTAAGCCATGGCTAAAGTGAACTTAAAATTTTTCAAAATTAAATGAATAAACCTTTGAAATACCGACGGGGCATTGCATAAGCCAAATGGCATGCGTTTAAATTGGTAAGTACCGTTAGGTGTTACAAAAGCTGTTTTTGATTTAGAATTCCCCTCCATTGGGATCTGATAGTATCCACTGCGTAAATCTAAACTGGTAAAATACCGTTTATTGTGCAACAGGTCCAGTTGATCGTCAATGCGAGGAAGTGAATAATGGTCCTTCCTGGTGTCTTTTTTTTCACTAGAAGGCACGGACTTGCAAAAGGTGAACTAGAGTCTTCAACGATGTCAGCTTCCTTCAATTCGTCCACAATTTCTCGCACTATTTCCCGCTCGTAGAAAGATGAACGATACGGTTTGTACACTACCGGCGCGTCACTTAACACTTCAATCTTCATTTTCGTCTCATCGATGACACCCAATTAATGCATATTCCGTACAACTACATCTTTGTATTCATTTACGAGTTCCACAAGTTTTCTGCGTCTTCACCAACTAAATCGGTCACAACTTCGTTTTTCGTTATTTCTTCGGTGTTTACTTCGCTTTCTCTTATTTCCTTCGATATGATTTCTTCACAAACCTCGCCGCGAGTAACGACACTACCTTTCGGGATGTTGACTTCTTCACTCGTTAGGTTTAACACTTCAATACGTGATCTTGCTCTGTGTAAGGGTGTCCTACAATCATTGGAACTTGTTATGAATCGTCAGTATGTATTAATAATAAAAAGTATGTAAACATACAGTTTACTTAATCTGTTCCTTTATTATGTAGACAATGTCAAGAACACCATTGCTGGACCAGTTTATGACAGACAATTCTGCAGAAGTCATTGCTGAGACTGAAACTTATAAGTATACTGATTTTTCTCTCGTCAATTGTAAATATCATTACAATTGATATAATAGTGGAAGGGTTTGGTAGTTCATTGCATTGTAAAATTTGCATTTGTCTATAATATTTCAGAACTGTTTTGTACATGTCGCATATTTTAGGACTCCGAAAATGATTATACGCCAGTATACAATAGGGGCAACTGGCAGTGGCATCGTGGAACCTGTTCAAGAAGTACTTTTTTATTAAAAATTACAAATACAATTCAATATTACACTTAGTAGTAAATATGATAGTAACTGTTATATGTGAGATATTAAGATTTATACTTGTAGGGTAGTGGCAGTGGTTCTAGCAGAAGACATCCGTCCGGCCACTGTTGTGAGGGCCCCCACATCATCGGCCGTTGCTTAAAAAATATACAAAATTGTTACAGCAACGGTTTGAAGTTTGCAAACTGGAAAAGCAGCACCTGCTACAACAACAACGGCATAAGCAGGAGCTGCATGAATTAGAGAAACAACCGTTGTTGTTAGATATAGAAATTAAAAACGCCAAATTAAATTTATTAAATAAAAGTTGTTCATAATGGTTGGAAGTTTTATTAACTTATGTATTTATAAGTATAAATTACTCTAAATTATTAAAATAGTTCTCTATCAAGTCTTCTCTTGCATTTATATTTTCTTCGGCACCTCCATCATCAACGAAATTTCCATTTTCAATAAGGACATTTAATTCGTTGGCGTCAATGTCGTCAGGTAGTGGCGGCACTTCTACATCATCAACAATCACTGTTAATACTGTTTGCAATTGAAGCCTTATCCCATAGGCAAGGACAGGGAAGCGCCGTTTTCAATTGCTAAACAATCGTTCAATTGTATTTCTCGTTCTAATATGTGATTCATTATATAGATCAGAAGCCCTTCACCGCGTATTTAACATTTAAGTGGGTATCCACTATCTCCTACAAAAAAAATACGTAAGAATCACTATTAAAATAAAAACAGTATATGTACCTAGTAAAAAACAGTTCGGAAATTCCATATTTTCCATTCTTGTTCGTATCCTGCTGTTGTTAAATATAGTAGAATCATGTGTTCAGCCAGGCCACCTTGCAACAATATCCATTATTTTGTTTGCATTTCCCACAACTAGTACATTTATAGAAAAATAGGATTTCCTATTTCGGAACACTTCTGCATCATCACCACCTGATGATTGAATTTTTATGTGCGTTCCATCTACAGCACCTATCACTCTAGGAAACCCAGCAATTCCAAAAAATTCATTCTGAACTTGCACAACTTCCTCCTGTGTGCCAGACATTTTTATAAATTGTGCTCCAAAAGAGGCTATAGCTCTGGACACCCTGTTTATGATACGTGATGCTGTTGAAGTGTGCATCCCTGCAAAGTCCGAGATGGCTACCAGGTGACCAGCAGAACATAAAATCGCAAACATGTTAATAATTGGTTCATTGGAGATATACTGTTATTCCTGTAATATTTTAAAATTTGTTTGTGACTTGCTGAAAAGAAACTTCTCACAATTAACTTACCTGTTGTTAGGGAATTCCAGTTGTTCCTCTATTAGTGGCAGAATCCTTAAGCATATCTGTTTCGTTAAACAACCAAAATATCAATAAAAACAACAATAACAACAACAAAAACAACGACAACAATAGTTACAACGAAAAAATAACTTAAACGATATATATTGAGAGAAGACTATTCGCACAAATACACGAACTAAATTAAGCCGATTCCGTAAATTTGCCCATTTTATGTAGGTACAAATGACAAGACAAGCATGTTGTCGATCGTCTCATTTTATTCGATTGATTCTTATGAAACGTAGATGCAGATTTTGACGCAGCTGAGGAAGAGGCGTGTTTAGAGAGTAAAGACAGGATATCTTCCATTTGTAAGAATGAGGAAAACGATATGACTTTAGTGTGCATTATTTATTGGGGAATTTGCCTTCTTATTTCGATTGTATTTTAATAACTGAGCCAATAGTAATATCCGTTGTTTCGTCCAACTGGATTGAAAATTTTGGGCTTACTTAATTATTGTAATAAGTTGCACTAATTGGTCGTTGTTAATATCAGAAATTCTATTCGAGACAGTGTCGTTCGACAAAGGAATTTTTCGAATATCATCGCCATATTTACTTCCATGTAGTATTTCTACCATTTTAATAGCAGCAGCTAATACAAGACCTTCTCCAATGGTGAACGGCTTTTAATTTTTAGCAATACAGTATGAAACTTCATATGACGCTAGTAAATATTTTTTTGGTTTATTGATATACGAAACATGCTTTGATTCAAGATGTCTTTTTAATTTTGATGGTTTCATACTCTCCGGAGCCAATAATTCACTGCAGATCAAACAAAGAGGTTGTTCATTACCCTTATAATTTTGAAATATAAGGGCAAATTAAAGAAAAGATTCACCATATTTTCTTTTTCGTACATTAGATGCCTGTTTCTCAATACTTTGTCCTGCCTGAGGAGAGTTATTACCATTTTTATCTATGTTCGGCCAAAAATTATTTTGATCCTAAAATCCAATAAATATATAAAAATAACATATTGCATATAATAATCGATTAATTAATTACCGAATAAATAAAAAAACTAAAATCTCGTTACGGTGAAATACTGACAATTGACTACAGTAGAAGAGTGTCAAACTACACTAGTTCATATTACAGTCAGTGTTATTTAATCATTGTCTCGCTGCACGTGTGCGCGCGCATTCCAACCTTTGTGTGCAGGTGTGTGAGTGTGACTCTGCACAAATACACATATAGATGTTATAATATCGTGTATCTAAATATTTGACATTGAAATCTCTCGTGACCCCCGAATTTTGCTATACGACCTCTATGTGTTATGCCTGGTCTAGTATATTAGTGCCTGAAATATTAATATCTGTAGCTGTAGAGATGGAATGCCTGAAATCGCGTTGTTAGCGATTATTCGTTTTTTTAATTGTTCTATGGTTTTGTCTATTAATTTCTTCAGGGAACCTTTTTCGTAGTTTATTAATCCCGCGCCAACTTTCACTCCATCATTATTAAACTGTAATTGATACCTTATTAGGTGATTGCTAAACTTCCATATATACACTTGCTTGTCATTACTGTAATTATTATTTTATTGGTAACTGCTCAGAAGACCTCACTGATACATAAACTGATTCTGACGGGCACATATATATACTCTTCGGAAATGAAGGAGTGGGGAAAGTCAGGTGACCTGGATCTTTCTCGAATACTTAGAATGACGTCATTTCGATTCGTAGCCGTCTGCAATCTTGGGGGTGTCTTTGGTAAAGGCTTTACAATTTCAGGATTAAACACAGCTGAAGCATTTGCCTTTACTGGTGTTAATTGAAGTTCTTGGGCGATATTAAAGGCCACAGAGGCAGCCTGAGAAACATCACCCTGATTTGTTGCAGATTGTTGAGGTGGTTCACCAATCTGAGCCGATATTGAAGTGTTTATTGTTATAGATTCCGGCTGCAAATTAATCTGATGTAATATTTGAATATTTATTTCAATCGCAACCGAACTGCTAGAAGGCTGGTGGGGTTCCTCATTTGATTCAGCTTGCGACGACGCAGCTTGTAACAGTGGCCGATCTGTTACGAAAGATGATGCATAATCCTCCTCTTTAAAAACGCCAGGGTTAAAGGGACATATTTCAGCCTTTTTAAAAGCGTTCATAATAGTTGCACGGGTTGCTGATCGATTGGGGTAAGTTGTTCCGGGGAATAAGCAGCCCCGTTGGGAGGGAACTTGTAGCCGCAAATTATATTTTTGCATAAAAACTGTCATGCTAGCAAATTAATAAATTCAATTGAAAAATCATTCAAGCTATAGGATACCTAACTAATGCCACTCTAAAATTGGAAAGATGCACATAAATCGGTCAATAATAAAAAAAAGTAGACCAAAAAGTTTAAATACGAAAAAATTTACTCACGTGGTGTTCTAATAACGCGGTGCACGCAGCCACTC
Organism: Agrilus planipennis; assembly: GCF_000699045.2. Lineage (NCBI taxonomy): Eukaryota > Metazoa > Arthropoda > Insecta > Coleoptera > Buprestidae > Agrilus > Agrilus planipennis. Next base: position 75,949 of record NW_020439012.1, on the reverse strand, counting down.
GTCCGGCGCCGTCGGAGCAACTAAGATGGCCGCCAGCGTGGCGCTTCACCTGATGCTTAAACGACGCACTTCACGTGTATTGCTCTTTTCTTTACAAAGTTATTACTGTCGGAACAAGGTGCCCCGAGAACTTGCAGCCCCGACCTCCCCTACTATATAACTCTTGTTTTCGAATAATATTCTAGTTATTCTGCCTTCTTCATACAAAACGAAAGTTTTCTTTTATTAACTTATATATTTCTTTTGCAGAGATCAAAAAAGTTGCTTAAGAGATCTATTTAGGAGTATTGGTCTTCCATATTTTTGTATATAATCTCTAAAAGTGATTTTTTAAAAAAATAAATAAATGAGGGAATGTTTAACAGAGTGAGGGAATGATTTATTATTATTTTATATTAAAAAACATGTACAAATATATAGTCAATATAAATATATATAATCTCAAAAAATTAACAATTACACTATTATAGAACTAACAAATGTTTTTATCTTTATACTTATAACTATTTATTTTTAAATTTTGTACTTAACATTTCTCAGAAACTTAAAACGTCTTCATATTTATTTATTAAGCATTAATTATTATTAATATTAATCTGCATTAGTCTTTTCTTGTATTAGTTTTTTGGTCTTTTTTTCTTCAATTAATTATTTTGTATTTATGTTAACATCACTTGTAAAGTTAACTAACTCTATAATAACGTAATTCCCCCTCTTAACTAACTTTAACGTCTTTATTTTCTGTATCACATCTTCCCAGTTCATCTTTAATATTAGGTCATCTCCAAAACTTTAAAACCTTGCTTCATGCATGTAACCATTGAACCATCTTCAAAAATAGATAAAATTAACTTCTCCGGGATACTTTGCTGTGCCCCATTTAATCAGGACATAATCTTAAACGGTAATCTTATCACTATCCGAGTAGATCCCTCATCTCCTAAATAAATTGTATCATTTTCCTTGAATATTCCAGTATGATCTTGAAAGCGCGAAGACGACGCTAAAGACAGTTGGTGATTATCCTTCATTACATCCAATTTCATTGACTTTTGAGGGGATTTGTTACGCCTCTTAGTAAATCGAATACTTTGGTGTTTTTTTGAAAATATCCTAAATGACAGTGAGTGCAATCTTTTTCGCAATCTATGCATGAGTCTTCTGCACTGTGAGGTGTTGTTAAAAAATGCAAACTGGCGTATTTTTTGTGTTCCCCGGAAAGTAGGAATAGTCCTGGACCGTTTTATGAGATCATTCATCAGTGAAATATCTGCTGTTGTAACTTCAAACAATAACATGAAAAGACACCTGCATTGAAGGATATGTTTCAATGAATTCAGGTCTACGATATCATAGACTTCTGCCACCACTTTGACTTTATCAGCTGTCCGTTGCAGGGTTCCACCGACATTATCAGGCGCTCTCTTACCATGCCCGGGTTCAGAATAATGCCATGAAAAGTGTGCTTCTGGATAGAGATCTTTTAGATGGCGACACATCATTTCGGACATAAATTTATTTTTATATTGATTAACAGGCCCATCGCTCAACGTATGTAATCGGGAAATAGGTAAATGTTGTATTTTTATCCACTCGAATATTGGTTTTATGTGGGCCCCGGACAGCCATTATGTCATGTCTATTGTCGCAAGAGAGAGAGAGTAAAAGGATACAGGTTTGATTATATTATCCTTGCGCAACTAAAGCACTTCTGTATGCATTGTTATCTGCTTCCTTCCTCCACCAATGTGGATAGCTTGTATTTCCTCATTATACTTGCAGCAATAGTTTTCACTGTGATCTACATGAATTAGAATGTCGTTTATTGTTAAAGTTTTCTTTATATTTTGAATGGCTTGATAAATTGATGTGCTATAGTGTCAATTTGTGAAAAAAAAAATGGTAATGCTGCTGGATTTTGAAAAAGCTGTTTCAACTTAACCCTATACTTTTTCTTCACGGGTTTACGAACTGTCTTTTTTTTGGATTTGAGATAGTCTTTTTTCCCCGGGTATAACTCATATCAGTTAGGTACTTGTACTGATGTAGAACTGCATGATTCAGTTTTTCGAAATCAGAACCTACCACTTTACATACAAGTGCTATTGTTTATGTAATTTTTTTAACTTTTATTTTATTTTACTGCATGTGTTACATACATAATAATAATATAAAAAATATCAGTTAGGTACTTGCACTGATGCCGACTGAAGAGCTGCAAGATGCGGCTTTTCCAGCTCAGAACCTACCACTTCAGGTACAAGCGTTTTATTATTTATGTAATTTCTTTAACTTTTATTTTATTTTTTCCATGTTTTAATAATTAAAAAAAACAGTTAGGTACTCGTACTGATGTCGGCCGATGAGCTACATGATCCAGCTTTTCCAGCTCAGAACCTACCACTTTACGTACAAGCGTTTTATTATTTATGTTCTGGCTATCTTCAGGACCATTTTCCTTCTTCGGATAGTTGACGAAGTGACGATGATTTACGATTACCGATTGACTATGAGGTACGATAATTTACGACAATTTACTACGATTCGCGATGACATAGATCACCGATTTTGATTTAGGATGAGTTACGGTAATTTACTATGATTTACGTTTATTTACGATGATTTACCTTAATTAACTATAAGTTATGATAAATAACTTACTATAATTTACGGTAATTTACGACAACTTACGATGATTTACCTTAAACAATTTACGATGATTTATAATTTATAATAGAATAATTTTCTAACAGGCTCACATGANTTATATTTACTTTGTTTTCCAACAGCATCTAATATTTGACGTTTTTTTACCACAAGATCATAAAAGTTTTTACATGAAAAATCGAAGTTTCTTAGTTTTTGTAACTGCTTTTACTAAAGAAATGTTCATTCTGTTTCTTTTCTTGCTCCGTACTTGTTCCATCATACTGAATACGCCCTCGCAAGAAGCATTAGACACAGGAATGGAGAGAGAAAACGTGACAATTTTTTTCAGTTCAATACAGGGATTTCTGTCCTTCGATTTCGTAAAAATTGATTTTTCTCAACGAGATGTAGTTGCATCTCACGCAAAATTCGCACCTTATCGTACAGTTTGTCACGATCTAAGTCAGTGTTTAATAAATCGTAGAGTCTAATAATGCCTGTCCATGATATTAGTTCTCTTAGTGATAAAATTTTCATTGGTTGGTATTTTGGATCTTATTTAAAGTTATACCATTTTTGGCTTTAAAATTTTTTTTTATCAAACTGCTTTAATAAATGCATTACAAAGTTGCCATAAAATTTATAAGCTTGTCTGTTTTGTAGCTTCGTTTTCAATTCAATCATTCTGTCATGAACTTCAGTGCTTGTTACTTTGTCAGATTCCAATAATTTAATGGTGTTCTGAAAGACTTGCATTGGATTTTGCATAGAATATACAAAACATAAGATTGCACAAAAATTATTCCATATAAATGTAAAACAAGTCTCTCCACCTTGCTCTTTAAAATATCCAATTAAAGCTGACCACAGCAATAGAATTCTGTCAATTGCAGGAAGTAACGATAACCAACGAGTTGGTACATGTCTTAATATTTCTCTAAACGCAATTTCTGCATCTGAACAACTTATCATCAACTCATTTCTCCTTTTAGCAAAATTCGCTGTGAACTTTTAAAATTATTGATTCCACTTCAACGGACAGAGCTCTAATTTTTTTTTTGTAATCACTGAGTCAGAAAACACAGTCTTGACTATTATAACTGTGATCATATTTGATACCGTGGAAACTTGAACTAACATCAGCAGCACTAATTAAATTCGTTCTTTACTGTTTTAGCTGAAAAAAAAAACGTGATACCTTGATTTTCTTTGGCGTTCTTAATAAATGTTGTTTCACAGATCCAAAACCGTCCAACTTGACCGAAAATAAATGCTGACATATGTTACATTTTGCTGTGAACTTCTATAATCACGTATGTTGTTTTAACTGTAGGTCATTAAAAGAACAATAGTACTTTTTTTCTTTGTGCCTGTACTACTCTCATCTCCCGAGTTTTCACGATCCATTTTTCGCTAATTATTTATTTCCTTTCGTTAGCGCACATGATTTCAGTTAGACTTACAAGTTGTGGCGCGTTTTTCCTTGGCTCTTCTTCTCGTGGTGCACTTTCTGGCTGTCTCTCGTCGATCCTGTCTTCATCGTACGTCTCGTCTTCTTCATTTTTTTCTTGGGTCTCTGTCTCATCTTCTTTCTCCCTTCTCATGTCCATCGCAAGTCGTGTTTTCCTGTCATTCTCCTCCTTGAACACAACGTTGTCCTAGCTGACGATTTTTCGAGTGGTGACGTGAGCACACGGTAGCAAGGTGAATCCTGGTCATAGCTTACGAAGATTCCCTTCTCCGATTTTCTGTCCAGCTTCCTTGGGTCGACGTATCTTCCAAGCAACAGTTCAGCTGGGCTCTTTCCTTCGACGGTACTCTTGCCTGTTTGATTGAACGTGAATACGGAATAATTCACTGTCTCTGCCGGTAGATTTTCATTCAAGTTGCTTGCGTGGATGGCTGACCTTGCTGCTTCGACTATTGTTCGCATCTCTCTCTCTCTGAGTCTGTTCTGCTCATACGTCTCCACATTCGTGACTGTGTAAAACACACCTAGCTCTTCAAGTAGCTGTCTTGAGCTTTGGTTCGGTTCCATGTCCAATCTAAACTGCTTCACTTTTTATCCAAGTTCATTTTCCACCAACTTCAGGTAGTTGTCCAGCGTTGCCATAGCTTTATCCTTGGTCTTCAGGAAGTAGGCACTCCTGTGCTGTGAATAACCATCCTTGAACAAAAGGGAATATTTGACTCCTCCGGAAGATCAAACGTTCATTTCTCCTAAGTCAACGTGAACTAAGTCGAACAGTTTACTTACTACTTGGTGGTTGCGAGGATGAGAAGTCCTAGTCTGCTTGCCGTAAACACATCTTTTACACACGTAGTTCTGGCAATCATTAATTTATTCAATGCTCTTTCGATTCAAAACATCGTTCACATATCGAATGTTGTGACTAGCGAACCGTTCGTGCGCAAGTAAAGCGCTCCTGTATGCCTTGTTATCTGCTTCCTTCCTCCACCAAAGTGGATAGCTTGTATTTCCTCATTATACTTGCAGCAATAATTTGGAGAGATGCGTTCGTGCCAAGTTCGCAGCGATTAGACAAGTGTTCGTTTTCCTCCTTCGCAGCTTCATCTCGTACTATTCGCCTCTTCTTTCAGCTATCACAGTCGTCTCTCGTCCATCTGCAGTCAGGAATCTGGATTGATCCTATCAGCTTCCTGAAAGTAGTCCTTGTCTAACGTTTGTCCATCTATCTCGGTTGAGTCTCCAATCGAAATCTTCATTGCCTGTTCAAATTCGATCCAATTCTTGTGATAGGTCACCGCAGTCCTGGTACCAAATGTCATCGTTGTCCTTCCCCTGGTGTACAGTTGCCATCTCAGTTGATATATTCAATTATCATTAGCACTTTTTCCTTGTTTGGTCTGTTGTTATTGTTTCTCTGGTCATCAGGAGCTGTGCACTCCTTGGCGAACCGCCCTTTCTTACTACATTTGTTGCACTAGTGGTTTGCCTTACAATACGCCAGGTATTTGGCGCACGGCTTGTTTCGACACTATTTTCTGACGTATCCTTGCTGTACACATCAATAGCAGGTCATTTTGGAGTTATATGACTTGTTTCCTTGATGTTGTGTTGGTTTTCCACGTTGCATTGCGGCGAAAGCATATTGTAAGGTTCAGTTAGCATGGTCGTCACGAGCGGTCAATCTTTTTTCTTCTATCCTTAGACGTGTTATTAGCTTCTCCGTGGTTAAGTCAGCTCCGCTGACATTGTCCCAGGCAGTACAAACAAAAGCTAATCTGGGTAGCAGAAGGCTGAGTATCCTCGTGGTGATCCACTTCTTTCGTACAGGATCATTCTCTGCTAAAGTTTCTAAATGAGATTTAATTGAATCCATTTTTCTATTTGTTTACTTTTCAATTTAATTTAATTTCTGACTTTTGATTCGACAATAATTTATCTTACTTGATATAGTTTAATAATTTTCGATTTTAAATTTGTACAAAATTTTCATTTTTATATGACTAAATGACTTGTGTGCTCCAAAGTTGTCGATGTCGTAGACTGGCGTAACACACGTTGAGAGGATGGCTTGCGGTGTTTGACGAGGCGGCGACGTACAGTGTGCAGTAGGGTGGGTCAAAAAAAAATTTTTTTTAAGTAATCGATTTCTAATAGCGAAACTATGTTGAAGTTAGGTATCGTTATAATCCCTTGTGGCGAAATAACTCTTTTTGTTTTATTTTTGCGTGTAAATATTTTTTTCTAATTTTTCCATTTCAATTAATATTTCATTTCAAATAATATTTCATTTCGAATATTATTTCACTTCAAATATTATTTCAATTCTTTTCAACTTCTTATCTTGTAAATACTTTGGTTTCCTTTCAATCTAAACTCTATTGTTCTTTCAATCACTTTTACCTGGAAATCCAACTTCAACCATACCTGCATGCACTCCCATACTAATATCTGGTTTTACCCTTAATTGCTTTCTCTTGAATTCTGTACTATCTAATTCTGTGTATTCCTA